>NC_056690.1:41503199-41804228 GCF_018350215.1 Panthera leo
AGCCTCCCTCTACTTATTAGTGCCAGGATGCCTTATTCTCCTTAGCTGTATATGATCTGAATTGTGATTGATGTCTTTCTCTGCATGTTTGTTCTCTGCCTTTATAACTGTCTCCTACCTCAGGATGGAATCATTCTCTCCAATGCTGAATCAGCCTTGTCTCCTATCCCTGTTGCACATATACCTGTTCCTAACATGCTCAAAAGGAATCTTCTCCACTTACCAACCGTGTACTTGTTCCACTTACCACTGCCACTCTTGGAACCTTCCTCCCTGACTGGAGGGATGTGTCAAAGGATCTTCTGCTGTCTTTTGCCTCCATGAGGGAAAGCCCTACATTACAGGCCCAGTTGCCCTATTACTCCACTATCTCTTCCTCTGCTCATATTCCCTTCCTTATTCCCATTCCTTCTCTTGCTCCTCTGGCCATAAAAGATGAGATAATACCATGCCTCTGTGCCATTGTTTATCCCCACCTGCCAGACAGATGTTATAATACCAGGAGGATCACTACCTTAACAGGAATGGGAGAACTTACTGGATGGGAAAAATAAAAATAAGACGCTATTGGGGGCTGCCTGATCCAATCTGCTCTGATGTTCTCCATGCCTGTTGGGTCACCGCTAACCCAACCTATTGGCCTTTGCCTAGACTTGAATTGGGCAGACCACCTGATTTAGATCCCTGTCTGCACCAGATGTTGAGTACAACTCATCGCCTCCTCAATGATACCAATCCCAGTCTGGCCAGAGCCTGATGGCTCTGTTTTCCACAGGCCCCCCGCCCCTTTAAGCAGCTACTCCAATCACACAGGCAACTGTAAATGTTACCCTATTAACTCCTCAACCACTTATTATCATAAATTATCCAAGGACCTAATGGATGACGTAGAATGAGTGGCCAAATGTCTCGTGGTTTTACAGGATCAAGTAGACTCCTTAGCAGCGGTAGTCTTATAAGACAGGAGAGGGCTAGACCTGTTAACTCCTGAAAAAGGAGGACAGTGTCTCTTCCTAAATGAGTAATGCTGCTTCTATGTTAACCAATCAGGGATAGTGAGAGATATGGCCCAACAACTAAGGGAGTGGATCATCACAGGGAGGCAAGAATTAGCAGACTCATGGAACTCTTGGAGCAACATATGGAACTGGGCATCCTGGATCCTCCCTTTAGCTGGTCTTCTCCTAATGCTTTTCATAGCCCTCCTGTTTGGTCCTTATATTCTGAACATGCTAACCAGGTTTGTTTCCTCTGGCCTAGAAGCTATAAACTCCAGATGATGCTCCAGTTGGACCATTATAGCTGTCATTACTCCCCATTGGATGAAGAACCCTACCTATCACACCCCTCCCTTTGACGCCCCTGTTCAGCAGGAAGAAGCCAGAATGGTTTTTGCCCCTCCTCCTGTGACAGCAAGGGGTTCCCTGGTCCCCACAAACTGATTTTCTCTAAGGCTACAGAAGCCTGAGAATCAAGAGGGGGTAATGAGAAGGAATGAGGGCAAGAGCAGATAAAAAAGGGGCCAGCCAGATGTCTGAGGCTGGATACTCCCCTTGCATGCTTTTGGCTTCTGTAATCTTGCTTGCCTCAGTTGCATCAGCCAGCTGCCCGTGTAGTACAACCGATAGCACCCCACCCCACGGTGCAGCCAATAGAATGTTTCCAAGTGCCTAGAAGCTAGCCAGGCATGAAAGAAGGCCAGCACCAGGGCTCAGGGCTCAGCCTTTGCAGGTGACTCCGCAGGGCTAGCACTGGTGCAAAATAAACAGTCTTTTCTGCTTTTCCAAGTGTGTGTCACTTGTCTCTTTCTGGGTGTCACGTATTTGCTGTAACAATACCATATGTTCTGTTTTCAATAAATGGAAGACTGTCAATGTGATATAATGAGTTTTTTTCCTCTTAATCCATTCACAATTGGAAATATATTGCCATCTAAAAAACTACCCAGGAATTTTAAAGTTTAGCATTTGCCTTGGCTTTTGGACTCCGTACAGCAGATTGGAGGAATAGTGTTATTGTTGAACTTTCAAGCTATGCTTCATGTTTCCTAAGTACTCTATTCAATATTTTATAAGTACTCTACATGAAATTAACAGAGAGGAAAAATATTTGTCATAACACATGTTCTTTCATTTTAGTGGATTCTAAAGTGTGTTGGTATGTTTTCTGTATGCAGAATGTGGCTTGGCACATCATGATATAATAAATATCATTATATGCTGTTTATGTGAAAAAAACAGATTACTTTATGAAATGCACAGATGTCCCCTTACCATACCACTAAACAAGATTCTTCTGATAAATTTTCACTAGAACATATTTTCCATAGAAATGCAATTTATCATTTGTATCTGTAGAAGCAAAACGGAAATATCATTTTAAAAAGCTTTCTTAGCATGTAGGAGAGACCTTCATACACTTACCTCTACAGACCCTACATGTGTAGCAACCATCTCTAAAAGACGCTGCAAGTTATTTCCCACTTTTCGTCTTTCTTCAGTTGTGGTCTGCACAACTAGTTGGTATCTGTAGAATAAACAGTCTTGTTTGTGTTGCTTAGGAAAAAACTTAATGTATCAGTCCTAGTTAGCTCACTTCTTTTCATATTCAATAAGACCACGTTGTGATTGTATATGTGCTGTTTGCTTCTCAACCATTGAAACCAAAAAACATTTTCAAAGATCCTTTGCAAGCAACAAAACAATACAGCACCAAAACCTCATGCTTTAACATATAAAACCTGGGAGCTGGGGCGCCTGGGTGGCGCAGTCGGTTAAGCGTCCGACTTCAGCCAGGTCACGATCTCGCGGCCCGTGAGTTCGAGCCCCGCGTCAGGCTCTGGGCTGATGGCTTGGAGCCTGGAGCCTGTTTCCGATTCTGTGTCTCCCTCTCTCTCTGCCCCTCCCCTGTTCATGCTCTGTCTCTCTCTGTCCCAAAAATAAATAAAAAACGTTGAAAAAAAAAAAAAAAAAAACAAAAAACCTGGGAGCAAATGGTCTTAATTGAATCTCCAAAAAGACTGTAAACTTAAGTGCTTTCAGGGGCAAGGCATTAAATACATTTGAATGGGGGAGTGGGAGTCTTACCTTTAGGCATGCAAATTCAAATTAAAAACAAAAACTGCAAGCCAAAAAACCCTTCAGCTGAGTTTTTTATCCCTAAACTACAAATAAGCAAATGAAGAGGTATGATTTTCTGAAGGGTTGTACTTCTAACCTAAAAGCGAAATTATTTTAGTTGAGGGCCCCTTTATTGAAACTTTAGAAAAAAGAGCATATGGATTACCTATTCGGTATGTTGATTTTACATAGGTTGCACGAGAGAATTATATACAGAAAGGCAGAATATTCTTTCAAAAAGGGATGTCGCTATTTTAGTTACTGTTAATAAAAAATGTGGCTAAAACTTTTCCTATGTAAGGTTTAAAATAAGGGAAACGAAGAGAGAAAACTTGACAGTGTGTAATTTGATAATGAAGAACTTCTAAGAAATGTAACATAATATATACAGTTATGCTGCTTGTTTGGAAATATGTATTTGTTCCAACTGGACTGATATATTATGTAGCAATTTGAGCATAATGCAAAATTTGTATTTGCTTATGCCATTTCCTTCCTTCCTTTTTTTTTTTTTTTAAGTTTATTTATTTATTTTTATACTCTCTACACCCAACGTGGGGCTCAAATGCACAGTCCTGAGATTAAGAGTTGCATGCTCTTCCAACGGAGGCAGCCAGGCATTCCTATATGCCTTTACCTTCTTGAGAAACACTAAGTGAACATAGAAAGCTGTACTCAGCTGAATCCAGATGCAAAGGAATACACAAAACACATTAGCCCACAAATGTGTGTGTGTACCAGCTCTGTCAGTTCATTGCATTGTGTGATGAGCCACATGCATCCACATCTGGTGTTAAATATTTCCATCTGAGGGGCACCTGGGTAGATCAGTTGGTTAAGTGTCCGACTTTAGCTCAGGTCATGGTTTGTGAGTTCAAGCCCCACACTGGGTCTGTCAGTGCAGAGCCTGCTTCAGATCCTCTGTCCGCCTCTCTATCCATCCCCAGCTTGTACTCACTCTCTCTCAAAAATAAATAAAAACATTAAAAAAAAACTTTCCATCTGATTTTAGGTAATCCTCCTTCCACCCCATCTCAATAATTTACGAGCTGCAACCTTTTGAATGCTCATTTCCATAGGCAAACTTCAAGTCTTTTTAAGATAAAGTGCCATATTTATCATAGCATTTATGTATTTCTTAACCATTTACAATGTGTACAATTGTGCTAACATTTTTGTTAGGTTCCTATCTTTTGTTTGTGTGTCACTGACAGAGATTTTGAGTGTTGTGCCCTAATCCCAATTTTCCTATAAATCCTGATTTTTTATTGCATGATTTTGTGGTGCCTATTATGAGGACACAAGTTGTGTTATAGAACGATTGTATGATTTATAGTATATAGTTTACTATATAATACATGTGATCTCTAGAAAGTATACATATCTTAAAAATACTAACAAATAGCCAAAGTATTTAAATTGATTTAAAATTTTATGTTGTTTTCAGGGTTTAAAAGTTATTTATTAATTAGATCTAAAAATAAATGATTCCTGGGGCACCTGGGTGGCTCAGTCTTGTTATGCATCTGACTCCTGGTTTCGGCTCAGGTCATGATCTCACTATTCATGGGATGGAGTCCTGCATCAGGCTCTGTGCTGACAGCATGCAGCCTGCTTGGGATTCTCTCCCCCTCTCTCTTCGCCCCTCCCTTGCTTGCACGCATGTGTTCTCTCAAAATAAATAAATAAAAACATTTAAAAAGGAATGATTTTTTATAATAGTTGCAGAATATATTTGTTTAGGGACAGTATCTCAAGTTATAAGCTGCTTTCATGTAAGTACTGTTCATTACTCCTTCTCCCCCAAATAGCTCTATAATATAAATCAAAGCAAATAAATGAAGATCTAGTAAAAAGTTAAATAATTAACCTGAAAATACACATTATAAATCTTGGTGACATAAACTTACTCTCGCTGAATAGCATCTAATTCATTCATAGCTTCACTGAGGCCCTCGTTAACAGCACTCTCCAGCAGGTGCTTGTGCTTCTCCAAGGACTCCAGCTCATTGGCACATTTTTTGTCCTCTTCTTCAGCTTCCTATCAAGATAAAGCCACCCTTGTGGTTTCTGATACTCAAGTTCTATATACTCCATATACTATGTATACTCCACGTACCATATATATGTGAAGCATTGAAAAAAATCAGGTTGCATCACCATTTGTATTCTCAGAATGTGTACTATTTTACATGTAAGAGACTTTAAAATGCTCCGTTGGGAATTTTATAGTGTCAACCTAAATGCAATCTAAATGTGACCTTCTCAACAGGACTGTATAGAATTCACTCAGCAGTATTTTCAAGTATGTACTACAGGAAATCTTATGATACTGATTTGAATTTTTCCTATGATCATCAAAAAGGCCTTTTATATAGGCAAAAATGTGGGTCACTTTCATACTACTTTTATTTCACAAGTGTATTAATTATGCACAGGCAAAGGAGCTCAGGGTCATCAATTCTTAGGTTTCTCAAAATGAAATATGAGAGCCTTTCACTGAAGTGCTTTAAGAGAATAAACTGAGGTACTGTCATGGAGAACATATGAAAAAATACAAATGATTACCAGTTGCCTCATATTTCACATGTAGATCACATTACCGTGGCATATTTTCTAAAAATTTTACCCTGCCTAACAAAATGTATAGTCCCTAAACATAATACAGTACAAGGCCAAGAGATAAGTTTTCAATTCCTGCTACTTTTTTGGTGTAACCAAGTAAATAATATTGGTATGACTAAAATTTTCACCTAAATTGGATAGGTGGTAATGAACAGTCATATGAGTGCTTCCCTAAGTAAAATGCTGGCCAGAAAGGGGATGAATTAGAGGCGGTGGGAAATGAACCCACATTCTAGATTTCATACAAATGGTCTTTGAAATTTGGCCAAGATAGTCAGTTTGCAATGACTCTTTACAGGCTATCCCACATACACAGGCCTTACTGGAGGTTTATGCTTTAGGAGTACTTAACACTAAATCTCTATAAAAGGTAGAAGAGATTATTTTTAAAACATGTTTTGGTCTTATAAGCATGCAGAATCTTATAAGCAAGTCTAAAATATTAATTAGACAGTAAACATGTTCTAGGATATAACAGCCCAATTCCAGAAAAAAATCCTTTAAAAGAACAAAATAACTCTTTAAAATAAACTTTGGAAGATGAGACTAAAACACAAGTTATAGGATATGGCTTAGAGATTCAGTTAGATGTCAGAACACGTGAATATTATGACATAGTTTGGCTCACCTATATAGACTATGACAAAGTTCTTACCTTAACTTTTTGTTGGTAAAGATCATCCAGCTTTTGAACTTCTTCTTTCAGAGTTCTTACACCTCTCCTGCTTTCTGTTATCATTGTATTTAACTTGGGGAAAAAAAGTTTGGTTGAGAAATCACATCCATACATCAAAAACATCTTAATAAGTTATAGAACTTTCATATTATCAAGTCTACTAACTGAACCATGTTATTCTCACCTATCATTTATACCCCAAATTTATTATTCCCCAAAGAGGAATTTCAAACAACAAAAAAACTTATGTTTTTTAACATATAATACTTAAATGCAGAGTGGCATTGGTTAGGAATAAAAAATGTGGCTTAATTCTCAGTAAAATAATGATACCAATAACTTCTTCCACTAGTAGCTGTGGGAGTGTCTTTAAGCTCTATACTGTAACAATATTATACATATTACATATACTCTTAACATTTTAATATTAATTTATTAGTACATATAAGTTGTTTTTGCCCTCTAGTTTTGAAGTCTAGCTTTACTTAGACTTGATCTATTTTGTTAGCTATCTAGTTTCCCATTTGTTTACTTTCTAGGAGAAAAGAGAAGTATGAATAGTGATTTCATTGGATGTTTGCTAACTGGTTATTAGTCAGTGCTTCCTTCGAAAAAGTAATAAAGTAACCACATTTAGTCTTATTCAACTTTGAGCTTTAAGATCTGTTGAAACCAAAACTAAAGAAAAAAAAGTGTTTCCAAAGTTCAATTCCTGTCAACAAGTGCTAATACCAGGTGATACCAGTAATTAATACGGAACGTTTTCCAGCTAGACCAAGAAGGTATTTCTTGCAGGAAACAGAATATATCAAAATGTATAAATAAGCTGGATATATTTTTTTAAAGTTTATTTATTTTTGAGAGAGAGTGAGAGAGTGAGCGAGCACAAGCTGGGGAGGGGCAGAGAGGAGAGACAGAATCCAAAGCAGGCTCCAAGCCATCAGTGCAGAGCCTGACGTGAGGCTCGAACTCACGAACTATGAGATCATGACCTGAGTCAAAACCAAGAGTCGGACCCTCAACTGACTGCGCCACCCAGGAGCCCTGCTGGATCCTTCCTTAAAAGAACGATTCAACACATATATGAAGTTATAAAAAAATTATGTTTATATATATATTTGGGAAAAATTTAATGAAGCAATTGTTATTTGGTAACAGATAGGATGGTAAAATGACTACATATTTATTAAAAAAAACTTGCATATACTTCACATTCAATTATCAAAGTCCGCTGGTAAGGAATATTCTTTTCCTATTTTACAAATGAGAAGAATTGGCTAGAATAAATGCTATTCGCTTAGGATCATGCAACCAGCATATGCCCCGAACTCCAAACTACATGTTCTACTAACTCCAAGGACTTTTCTGTAACCACCTGACTTTCAAGTTATTTTAAAGGATGGAGTTACTGAAGCTACTGTTGGGCAGGAAAAAATTTTCTCTGCCATTAAAATTCTTTTGGCTGATCTAAGAATTAAACTGACATGAGACCGATTAACAGGAGAGAATCAAATTTAATTTCGTATGTATGGGGAATCCACAAAGATATGAGATTCTAAAGACAGGCAAAATGATGTATGAGTGTTATCCTGAACTAAGGATAAGGGTAGGGGCCTGGGACTTCAAGAAAAGGACAGCAATTCATGGGAAGATGAAAAGAGTAAATGTTTGTTGAACAAATGTTTGCTGGGCCACACAGATACAATGGGACACAGAAAGGAATTTTAACAAAGGGACTTTGCTAAGTTCCTCCCTGTCTACCACCCCCAGTTTATATTATACTGTAGTTATCTGTGGTGATAGCTGTCTTCTGGGAGCAGATCCTTTAAATTCTTTTAGGCAGTTAGGGGATGGAGATCAAAGTTTCTGAGTCTTTTGGGCCTTGAATGTTTTCAGCTCTAAATAAGCTGCATGCCAAATGACACATCTTGGGACAATTTGCCCTTGGCCTTGACACTATAAACTTCCAGTCTAAAGACACGTTATTTCTGAAATAACTACTAAATTAAACAAGTTGTTGCATTAAGTTTGCCTGCAATAAGACCAATGGACACCCAAATAACCAGACTTCCACTAGGCTGTCATGTTTGGTCAAAATCATGTTTACTTATCTCTGAGCAGCTTCTACCTTCCATGTAAGCTTTACTAAAGTTTCATCAATTGAACATTCCCCTCTCCAGTTACAAAAATATACATTTCCATGGTGGCAAATAAGGAAAAGCTTAAAGAAAATAACAATTACCAATAATACTACAATCCCAAAGAACCACTATTAATATTTGGCATACTTCTTCTAGTATTTTTTCATTCATTCATTCATTCATTCATTCACTCATTCATTCAATAAGCAACTGTCCAGCAGTTTATAAGCAAAGAAGATATCATTAGTTACTTTAATTAGATGAATGATTTTTTTTCTTCTGTCATTGAGAAGACAGAAGCCACTAGAATAGAATCCCATCACTTCTTGCCTTCAGTCAACCCAACCAAAATATTTGTTTGAGACCTTTCCTTCTTCCTTCCAGTCAGTTTCAGGATGCAGGACACCCATTTTACTCATGAAGATAAGCAACACATTTAGCTCTTTTCTGGACCCCAAGCCTTCAAAGTTCTTCATGAACCATATGCAAACCCATCAATCCTTTTTGATCATAATTTTTTAAACTTTACTATCTTTCCCTTGAATGCACTCATCTTAAAAACAATTTTTTTAATGTTTGTTTATTATTGAAAGACAGAGCAAGACAGAGCATGAGCATGGGAGGGGCAGAGAGAGGAGGAGACAGAGAATTTGAAGCAGACTCCAGGCTCTGAGTTGTCAGCACAGAGCCTGACGCGGGGCTCGAACCCACCAACTGCAAGATCATGACCTGGGCCCAAGTTGGATGCCCAACCGACTGAGCCACCCAGGCGCCCCTGAACGCACTCATCTTTAAAACCAAACAACTCCCTCCCCCACCAAAAAACCCCACTGCACAAAAATGAAAACCTTTTCCATACACCACTTCCTATTATTCCATTTTCTTTCCTCAAACTTTTGTGATAGTCTAATTTGTAGTAGTTCAGAGAGTGTAGACTATTCATATTCTACAGCATCTTCCTCTACTACCATTAAACTTCAGTCTATAATAATATGCTTTCTGGCTCCTCTGCTTCACGAAGTTGCTTTTGCAGATATCACCAGTAACATCTCAATTACTAAAGTCAATGAACACCTTTCAGACTTAATCTTATTAGATATCTATCTAACATTTGTAGTTGCTGATCACTCCCTCCTGAAATTCCCTTCCTTGGTTTCTATGACCATGGAAGCTCCTAGTTTTCTCTTTCAAGTTTTGAGAGATCCTTCTAATTCTTCCTTACGATTTCTCTTTCTCTGCTTGTACTTTGGTAGTGGATGTTCTCCCAGGATTCTGATCTTTGCTGTATTCTTATCTATTCATTTGTGAGAGCTCTCTTTCTCTCTCTTTCTGTCTCTCTCTCATTTTCACACCTGAAAGATCTCCTGGCTTTAATTACTACATGCTAAGAGATACTTATTTACAACTATGTCCAAACTTCAACTTCCTACAGAGCATTCTCCACTTTGATGTCCTAGAGACCTGAAACTCAGCATACCACAGCCTGAAATTCTTCTATACCCTTCTCTTGTATTCTTTATCAACGTTCTAGAATATTACCACTGAAAGATCCTCTTGACCAAACCATTCATGCTCTCCCGAACTCTTCTTTCTTTTTTTAAATATTTATTTATTTTTGAGAGACACAGAGCATGAGTGGGGATGGGCAGAGAGAGAGAGAGAGAGAGGGAGATACAGAATCTGAAGCAGGCTTCGGGTTCTGAGCTGTCAGCACAAAGCTCGACAGGGGCTTGAACTCACAAACTGCAAGATCATGACCTGAGCTAAAGTCAGACACCTAAATGACTGTGCCACCCAGGTGCCCCTGACCTCTCTTTCTGGCTTGTGTTTGTCCTCTATATTGTTCAGATTTAGCAAGAATCATGCTAAGACAGTTTAATCAGAATCCCTAACCTCAATATCTAATCAGGTTCCTCATTCTCCAACATCTCCCAGTTGATATCTGATCACCTTGACCTGCCTTCAGTATAAACCCTATTAGGTCGGTTTAGACAGAATCCTCCCTTACCCCTAGCATTTCCCTCAGTAAATTTTTATCCACTGATCTGCACACTACTCCTTGGTTATTAATTCCCAGTTTTTCTTTCAGTTGTACTTGGAGATAAGCCCAATGTTTCTCACCTACTATAAAACTTCTTTGTAATAGCTCCCCCTTGAATAAAGTCTACCTTACCACCATTAAGTGTCATGGCTAATTTTTCTTTTCCTCTAACAGCATATACCAAAGGTGGACACCTGCATTCTTAATTTCTTTCTTCCTTAACCTTCACATCCAAATAGACCACTAAATTACATAGTCTCAATCTTTATATTTCTTTTTTCCATTGTCACTGCAATAGGCTTAGCTTTACTTATCACTCAGGATACTGTTAGGTCTCTTAACTGTGTGTCTCTAGTTTCATGTACCTCTAACTTAGTCTTCAAAATGCCAACATCGTGGGCTTACTAAAATACACAGGTGTTGGGGCACTTGGGTGGCTCAGTTGGTTAAGCGTCTGACTTTGGCTCAGGTCATGATCTTATGGTTGATGCATTTGAGCCCTGCATTGGGCTCTGTGCTGACAGCTCAGAACCTGGAGCCTGCTTCCGATTCTGTGTCTCCCTCCCTCTCTCTCAAAAATAAAAGAAACATTAAAAAAAAATACACAGGTGTTCTGCTTTCTCTTAAAAATCTTCAATGGTATCTGGTGCCTACAGAATAAGAATGCAACCAGTAATCAAGAACAGCAAGCTCCGGGGCACCTGAGTGGCTAAGTAGGTTAAATGTTCAACTCTTGGTTTTGGCTTAGGTCATGATCTCAAGGTTCATGAGACTGAGTCCTGCTGTGAGAACGGAGCCTGAGTGGGATTCTCTCTATCTGTCCCTCCCTGCTTGTATGCTCTCCCTCTCTCAAAATAAATAAACTTAAAAAAGGAAAAAAAAAAAAAAAAAGAATAGACAAGTTCCTTCATAACTATGTTTTTGTTTCTCCAGATCTAATTGCTGTTTCAACCTTCCCCAGGGATGTAATCTTAACAGGTCAAGTCTGGAATTTGTTAGCACCACTGAGGTAGTAATCTGCCTACTAAGACCATTTTGTTCCTCAAGGGGAGGTGACTTTTCCTGAAATAATCCTCTTTTTTTGGTTTATGACTTCCTTGTCCTGCCTTTAAAAACTTTCCTTTCTATAGTCCTTTGAAGCTCTTTTCTGTTTGCTAAATGGGATGCTGCCTGATTCATGAACTGTTGAACAAAGCCAATTAGATCTTTAAATTTACTCACTTCTTTACAAAACTAGAAATGCAGCCCTAGAGACAATACAAAATTCATCTATTTTTATTTTAAACAATCTCCAAACCTCCCCTATTTATCTTAAATGACTTGTAACTTGTATTCTTTCCTGGTGCCTTTGAGATGTACATGTTAAAGTACAACTTCAGGAAGGTAATTTTTATCAAGAAAAAAAATGAAAAACACAAGTTATAAGGTCTCTGTTTACATGTTTATGTGTGTCTATTATATGTGTGTTATAGATGTGTGGTATTTTCTGCCTCTGGACGGTCTTACTAAAATTAGTCTGTAAAAAAGCTCTATTTAACTGGACTTAAATAAGTGCTTAAAGTATTCATAAAAATTGTTAAAATATAATAGAAACTAACCCAAATGCTTTCTTTCTTTCTTTCTTTCTTTTTTTTTTTTTTTTTTTTAAGTTTTTTATTTTGATAGAGCAGAGGAGGGGCAAAGAGAGAGGGAGAGAGAGAATCCCAGGCAGGCTCTGCACTGTCAGCACAGAGCCTGATGCAGGGCTGGAACTCATGAACTGTGAGATTGTAACCTGAGCAAAACCCAAGAGTCAGATGCTTAACCGACTGGGCCACCCAGGCACCCCTAACCCAAATGCTTTCTGAATGCATATCACATAAGTGCTTAAGTTAGCTTAACTTTGTTGATTTAATTAAAATAAACCTTCCTTAAGAGATATCAACATTGAATAAAATACTTACATACAAGTCTTATTCCACCTGGGCTTATCAATCAAATGAGTTAATGTTATCTGTTACAAAATTTGTCAGCAAGAAAAATTAGCTTGGGCTGATGGGTGACTTTGTTTAATAAACTTTTGGTGGGTAAACTAAACATAGTAAAGGGGCACCTGGGTGGCTCAGTCAGTTAAGCGTCTGACTCTTGATCTCAATCAGGTCATAATCATTTGATTTGTGAGTTAGAGCCTCAGCACAGAGCCTGCTTGGCATTCTGCATCTCTCTCTCTCTCCAAATAAATAAACTTTAAAAATGTTAAAAAATAAACACAGTAAAGAACAAGTATATTAAATGGATGTAAATTAGATAAAAAGGTTTTAGGTGAATTTTTAAATAGTTTTCCCAAATCTTTTTTTTTTAACCTGGAACTTTAAAGTTTTGCTAGGTTAAGTTAAATGATGAGTTGCGTTAAATTCATTCACTATTCATATTATTTCCAAGTAAGATAAAATACTGAAACGTTAATTACTGAATGTCGGTTTATCCACTTTTTACTTCCTTTTACAGAGGAACTATAAAGGTATGTGGGTCTACTATTAAACATGTGTTATGCTGCTCTGACAAATCTTCTGTGAGAAAGCACATGTTTCTTAAAGTCATAAAAAAGTATTTATTAGTCTGCTAATTCATATAATGGTAATGGAAAAGACAATTTATAATTTCTTACTTAGATTTCACTAGAAATTAAAAGTTTCCGAGGGTTAAAAATTCTACTATGTGTAACTGAAATTGCTAGAAATAATAAGGGAAACCCATTCTATGTGTGGTCAGGGTTGGCTGATTAGAATGAATTTAGGGGCTGTTGTGTGGCTCAGTCGGTTAAGTGTCGAAATCTTGATTTTGGCTCAGCTCATGATCTCACGGTTTGCGAGTCTGAGCCCCGGATCAGGGACTTGGGATTCTCTTCCCCCCCGTCTCTGCCCCTCCCCTGTTCTCTCTCTCTCAAATAAACATTAAAAAAAAAAAAAAAAAAAAAGAATAAATTTAATTAAGTAAAAGAGTTTTAATATAAAAAATAAGCTAGTACAAACTTAGAATGTGGTTTTCTTTCTGTTAACAGAGCAAAGTTTTCTCAGATTACTGGTCCACTCATTTAGAAATTTAAGCAAACTTTTTTCTTAACTTTTAAAGTAATCTGCCTAGAAAGCAAAGATTTTGTTTTCTTAAAATAATTTCCTGTGTTGTTTTTATCAGGTCTTTGATTACTTAAGAAAGCTGAGCATTCTTTATTAGAAGAGCTAAGTTTTACTTATAACTATTTTACTTTCTGTATTTGTCTGTGAAGTCTTTGTCACCATAGTTAAACGGATAACTAAGTATTGTTTCACAGTGACCTATGATCTTATTTGACAAAGTATCTTAAAACCTCTTCATATTCCTACAAACTTCTCCAAAGCGAACTAACTTTTCAACCTCAAACTAACTTTGAGATTTTCTGGAGGGCTTCTAGAACCTCCCAAAAGACTTGTTATCTCTCCAGAAAAAGAAGAGATGCTAAACTAATTAGGCTTATTTGATATGTTAAATTATGCGGGAAGTATTGTCAAGTAAGAAGACTAAGCTTTCTTTCTATTGTATTTATGTAAATATATAAGTTTTCTAGAAGTTGTACTAAATCCCCAAAGTCTAATATATCTTGGTAGAGTGTTATCAGTCATAATTCCACTTATTATCTTAAAATATTCCATGTTACTGAAATAACCAACTTTCCTTGTCAATTCCATTACAGTGAACTTTAATCAGATTTCAACAATGGACATTTTTACAAGTCTTTTGTCATTCACAGACTGTTATTGTTTTACCCTGATACTCTGCAATAGTTTCCTGCAAAAATACTTCATCTTCAAGGAGATGTAAGGAAAGGGCTTTTGACAAGTACAGATTTCTGATAACTTTATGATCATAAAACTGGACTGGGTAAGAATTTCCAAAACTAACAGTAAACTGGATTCAAGTATAATAAGAATTAGTAACATGGAACTGAATGAACTGAGGAGGATGATCATAACTTTTTATGATTTGTTGTTTGAAATGCTGTTGTATAATGTTTTGCTTTTCCAGATTTAAGGACACCTTTGTCTTAAGATATGTAGGATTTACAACAATTTGTAAATATATATATTTACAATATATATATTACAACAATTTGTAAATATATATATGTATATGTATATATATATATATATATACATATACATATATATATACACACACACACACATATGTTTAAAGTTTATGTATCTGGGTGGGGGAGAGGCAGAGAGAGAGAGGGAGAGAGAATCCCAAGTAGGCTTTGCGCTTGTCGGCACAGAGCCCAATGCAGGGCTCCATCCCACAAACCATGAGATCATGACTTGAGCCAAGATCAAGAGTCAGATGTTTAACCAAGACTGAGCCACCCCGACACTCCTAAAGTATATCTTTATAAGCAATGATGAAACATTTACTTTTTCTACCTGGTTCAGATTTTGGAAACTCTTTTGAGTATTCTTTTCATAATACAGTTAGTTATTTGTATAAGTTCATTAACAACCTGTCTCCTTGTAATAAGACACACAATTGGAAATATTGGGTATATTATCAAGGCTTTGATTGGATTTTCATATTTGAGAGAGGTTTGCATAGACTCATATATGACTGGACACTCTTAAGGAACTAAGGTTGACTTTAAGGGAGTCAATAAAGCCCCTTGCAAAAATCAATCTGGTACACCTTGCTTACAAGTTTCCAGCAAAGTAATTTTAAAAAGAGCTTATATGGTCAATCACTTTTCTTGCTATTCTTATGTAATTAATCAGGCCAAGTCTAATGCATATAAATTAGTTTTATTGTGGTTATCTTTGGTAAAATGGGGGTAATTGTAGAGAGAAAAATTATGTTTGAACCTGTGTAGATATTAAATTCTAATCCTGTTGTCTCTGAGGTTCTGTTACATACCAATAGATTGGACTAGGTCCTGCATTCTTCTAATTTCTTCAAATATCTGGCTATAACTGTCCAAATTAATGTTTCCATTTTTCTCCCCTGACTTCTGATTTGGAACATTAAGAACCAAGACTGCCTTGAATCTCCTTGAAAGGGACTATTACTACCTCCTTACTACCCAGATGGCAGCAAGATTTCAGGGACTTGAACCCTAAATACATATCTCACAGCTGAAGAAGGCTCTGCCTGACATCTAGTCCTGTGCAAATGATGGAGACTTCCCAATCAAATTGACCAAGAAGAGAAATAGCTGACAGCAAGGCAGACTGCTTCTTCTCAAGACACTGGATCAAGACTTCGTACTTTAAACATGCCATCTTCTATTCTCTTCCTTTACTTTGGCACTGGTCTGGAAAGATAAAGCCATCATCTGTATCTCCCAGGCCATTGCTAAGGGGGTATTTGGAACAACTTTTTATTTCAGGCTAGGACAAAACCTAACTGACCCTTGGTGTGTATAGGTAAATGCAGCAATCCTTGTGATTTAATCCATTAACAGGACTTCCTTAATGGGAATGATTTGTGCCCCAACAGGGTTTTTCTTTGTCTGTGGTGGTTATCATCCCCCCTGGGACTATGAAGGCCTAAATGGCTAACATATAATTGGATAATGCCTCTTAGGTTATTTAACTGTGCCTCTAACTGCCCATACTGAGATACCTCACTGGTCAACTCCCTAAATTTAAACTGTCAAGTCAGAGGGATTTCGTAGGAGGCATTCATGACTCAAAATTAGCTTCCTTTGACTCTGGCCAAAGTTGTTCTTGGTAACAGAACAGCCCTTGATTATCTTTTAACTGACCAGGGAGGTGTTTGTGCTATGGCCAACACTACCTGTTGCACCTGGACTAACATTTCTGGGGAAACTGAAACTCAGTTATATAAGATCACTGAGTAAGCCACTTGGTTTAAAAAGATGACTCCTTTAGTGGGGTCTTTCTTTGCCTTACTTGATTTTGATTGGTTTGGGTCTTGGGGACCATGGTTGGAAAGTACAGTCCAAACATTGGACTTATTTGTTATAATCATAAAAATCTCCTACTATGTTGTATTCTCTCAAAAACTTTAAGTGTATGTTTGCAGCCTTGAACTATCAGGTAAATGATCTCCCTAGGACTAGAACATCAGGAAAGTGAAAAGAATGACAGACTTAAGGAATATGAACCTAGAACTGAGACCTGTGACTGTCACAGAGATTAAGCAAAAATGTCATGACTTAGGTCATGGATATCACACAAAGGAACAACAAAAGCTGCAAGTGGTGCTGATGCCTTAAATTGCGATCGTATCTCTCAATCAAGGTGATAGCGTGATCAAAAGGGGAAAACTAAAGGAAACTACCAGTTCAAAATGGAGTTACTTGTGCTGGGCCCATGTCACCAAACCAGAGCTTAATATTCAACCTAACTGCAATTTCAACCTTCCCCAGGAATATAATCTTAACAGGTCAGTCTGGAGTTTCTGGTTAGCACCACTGAGGTAATCCACCTCATAAGACCCTTTTGTCTTTCAAAGGGAGGTGAAATCTTGCCTGAAATGATCCTTTTGTGTGTATGTGTGTGACTTCCTTGTCCTGTATTAAAAATTGTTTTCCTTTCTGTAGTCCTTTAGAGTTTCTAATTGTTAAATGGAATACTGCCCAATTCATGAATTGCTGAGTAAAGTCAATTAGATCTTCAAATTTACCCAGTTGAAATTTTAACATTTGTTTAATTATTTTAATTCATTAATTTACGTTTAGTCATTACTAATGTCAAATAGCTATTTTATCTTATGCCATCTTAATTTGGTTAAATTGTCAAATTTAAGAAATAGTTTAATCTTCAGTTTCTGAAGCATATGATATTACTAATCATTTCTTTTTTCCCCTAGTTTTGATATAATGTATATATACCATTGTATAGGTGTAAGGTGTATATGATATGGGGGGGGGGGAAGAGAGGAGGGAGGGGGGAGGGGGAGGGGGGGGAGGGGGGAGAGAGGGAGGGAGAGAGAGAGAGAGAGAGAGAGAGAGAGAGAGAGAACGAACTAACACTACAATAAGTAGTTTAGTTAAAATCAGGACTTTCTTGAAAGTCTTCCCTACTTTGGCTTTTGGCTTTTATAGCATTTTCTCTTCCAGTGATCTCCAACTATTTTGTCCACTTCTAAGAGTTTTCCCCATAATCTCCTTCCTTGAATTGCTTAAGTGGTGCTATTTCTCAAGATTTAATCCTCTGCCACTTTCCTCTACATATTCTAAGAAATATCACTCACATCTGGCTTCAAAGTATCATGTATATGGTAAAGACCCTGAAATGTGTATTTTTAGACTTGATCTCTCCCCTATGTTCTGAATCTATTGTTTCAGCTTCCTTTTGGAGGTCTATTTTCTGTAAACAGTAAGCTCAACATCTCTAGTACTCTCCTGGTCACATGCACTCATTTTTTTCTCTGCAGGGTTACCCGCACCGGGAAGATGGAAGCCACTGTCAGTGCTCCTTTCTCTCTTAGCTTTAAAAGTCCATCAAAAATGCTTGGGTTCTACCTCAACATTTCCTAAACCTGTCCACTTCCTTCTATTTGTACTTTGGTTTAACCTCTTAACAATTTTAGTTGCTTCCCCACAAGTCATTTTTTTCTATGCCCAAAGGGGTTTTGCAAAAATGCAAATCTGATTAGCATAACCGCAGGTCAGTCTTTTTCTCCAAATGGTAGTTTACATTTTATATAAACTTGTTATATTTACCTTTGGAATATTAATATTGGGCCTAGCCTATAGTACACATCTTATAATCCCCATTTTGTTCACCCCCCCAAATTTCCTGCTTATAGCCCTTAAAAAGTTTCAAGTCTGGGGTGCCTAGGTGGCTCAGTCAGTTGACCGTCCAACTCTTGGTTCAGCTTGGGTCATGATCTTGTGGTTTGTGGGTTCGAGTCCTGTGCTGGGCTCTGTGCTGACAGCCTGCTTGGAATGCTCTCTCTTTGCACCTCCCCTGTTCTATCTCTCTCTCTCTCAAAATAAATAAACATTAAAAAAAGTTTTAAAAAGTTTCAATTCAGTTTGAAAATCTATAGGTTTAGTGCCCATTCCAACAGAAGAGAGAAATCAAACTGAAGGAAGCTAAGGGAAGACTTCATCTTGAATAACAGTCACATCTGTGGAGTACCTGTTAAAGCAGTCCCAATTCCTGCTTTCCAATGTGTGATGTTACAGAAACCCCAAATTATAATAACAATAGTATCATGAAACTGCCCACTTATCTAATGTTACAAAGTTTACTATTTTTTTGATTGGAAATTCTTTCTAATACAAAGTAAATCTTGATACAATTTGTTAACATGTAAAAAACGTGGGTTACTTGCATAATTATTCGTTTAATGCATAGGCTTTATTTCCAGATAAGAAAAAAAATTTCTATTCCTGGTAAAGATAGGATTTTGTATCCTGAAATGCCACAATAGTTCTTGAATATATGAATTAACTGGGGTTTTCCTTCAATTATTTGGTGTCACATAAACAATACCTTTTGTTTGCAGTTGAGAAGTAGCTTCTTAACTTTTCTTAATCAAGTATAACAATATTTAAAGATTACCAAATCGATAGTACTGTTCTCTCTGAGAGATATTGGTCATATCATGTTTCAAGTATCTTAGAAGAAGGAACTTTCTGAAACTTACTTTTGGAAATAGACTTTTATAGGCATTTGAGTTCCCCTGAATTTCATGGTGCGGAGTGAAAAATTTGGTAAATAAAAATCTCTTAATTTATCATAGCTACTTAGCCTCTAGCCCCAAATGATATATATCTACTTTTAAGGGAGCCATGTCAAATTCCTTTTAGCACAAAAAGGGATATTAAGGGGTGCCCATCTGGCTTAGTTGGAAGAGCATGCGACTCTTGATCTGGGGTTGTGAGTTTGAGCTCTACACTGGGTATGAGATTACTTAAATAAAAATAAAACTTAAAAAAAAAAGGATATTAAATTATTTCAAGTTGAAGGAGGAAATTCTCCATTTAAAGTCAAGGGAAATTTATTCAGTTTCGTATCACTTCATCAATGATATGTAAAGCCTAGAATGTTTAAGTTATTTAAAAAATTACTTCAAATGTTTCCAAGTCAAGGGTATACCCAACTCTCATTTTCTATAATATCTTATTAAAAGTTCATTCCTTAACAATTAAAAATTACAAATCACATTTAAGTGTTAAATATCTTACTTTTGCTTTTATTTTTTTTATTTAAAAAAAATTTTTTTTAACGTTTATTTTTGAGAGACAGAGAGAGACAGAGAATGAGCAGGGGAGGAACAGAGAGAGGAAGACGCAGAATCCGAAGCGGGCTCCAGGCTCTGAGCTGTCAGCACAGAACCCGACGTGGGGCTCGAACCCACAGACCGCGAGATCATGTCCTGAGCCAAAGTCATTGCTTAACCGACTGAGCCACCCAGGCGCCCCTTACTTTTGCTTTTAATAACTGTTTTGTTACTTACTTGTTCTAAAGTATCCTCTAAGCTCATTTTTTTATTTAGAGCTTTATTAATTTCTTCTTCAGTTTGGTTCAATAGTTCCTTAAGTGGCACCTACAAAAGACATAGGATTAGGAGATCCATATGATATATGTAATTACAAAATTTCTCATGAGGCATCTACACATTGCAATAGAAGGAGCCAATTTTGGAGGAAAAAAAGTGAAGTTATGATATTTTTAAACTAAATTAATACATCAGAAATAAGACAATAAAACTAATTTTCAATGTAATTTTTCTAACTGTAGAATGCAACTTGCTTTTGCTTTTCAATACCTGGAATATTTTAGATTTGCTTTATCCATTCTGGAGATACACTGCTATTATTTAAACATTTTATAAGTATACTTATTTTAATGCAGTATCTTTCTTGAAAACAATTTGTATTTTTCTCTTAATCCTTTTCAACTGCTTAGTTTCACAATTATCTGCTTGTATTTCTTCTTTTTGCTATTCATTGGAACTCCACTGTAATAGAAAAGACTTGAAACACAGCAAATATCCGCCAGCAGGGAATGACTGAATAAGTTACACATGGAGGAGTCTGAGGCTGCAAAAAGAACTGGGAAGATCTTGAAATACAACTGCGGAGAGATAACCAGGGGAGGTTGTTCCATGAAAAAAAGCAAGATGGGTGTCCAGAATAAGCAGATGTTTACCAGTTTATTTAAGTAATGATAAAAGTCAGGAACAGCCAGATGGGAGAGATGCAGAGCGTAAGGTACTCGGAAAGGGATGCAGAACTTCCATGCCCTCTGGGTGTGCCACTCTCCCTACTTCTCCACATGTTCACCAGTCTTGAAGCTCATAATCTGCTTGCATTCCTTATGTTCGTCCTCTGTTCGAATAGTTTCCCATTACTATGTTTTAATTGAGGTCAAACTCACTTTAAAATGGTTAAACTGAAATCATTAAGTTAAAATGAATTTAATATAAAACTACTTCTTTTAAAGTGTATAGTTTAGTGGCATTTAGTACAATGTTGTGTAATCACACCGCCTCTTGTTCCAAATCATCTTCATCACCAAAAGAAAATTTTATGTTACTATGTTTTTAGTAGGTCTTTTGAAGTTATTAATTGCGGAGTTTTAATTTTGGCTGCTCTTTTTCTTTGAAAGATGCAATGCCTTTTTAATCTAAGAACTTTTCTCCAAATATTATTTGTGACGGTTGGGTTGCACCTTCTGGATGCTATTTCTATTTCTATTGTTCTATTATTATGTAAAACTATGTCCAAAGATCACAGAAAAACTTTCCCCTTTTCCAAGAATATGCATTCTTTTTGTATTGGGTAATCCTTCCTATACTGATTTGATGCAGGTTTTATTTTCTTGCAGCAGTGTCTGTCTACCTGCCTACCCAGCTATTGCTTGAGAAACAATTCAGTAAAAGATTAAATGTTTACTGGGTGGATTTTTCTATTGAAAATGAGTCTGACTTTATTTAATCACAGTCTGTTCACTAAATAAACTGTGATCATTGGGAAAGTAGGAACTGTATCTTTCTGGGTGTTTCATCTCTAGCACCTAGCTGGTATGGAACTTAATATGTACTCAATAAATAATGTATTGAATGAATGATTCTCAAGGGAAAAATGCATAGCTTTATACTCTGATATTCTTTATTCAAAAACTAAGTATTTTGAAAGTTGACATTTCTGTGGGGGCTACTAAAATACTAATATCTGTGAATAACTAAGAAGTTGCAATAGAACGATTTAAAAATTTTCTTCTCCAAATTACATCCTTGGACATATTTAAAAATTAGGTGCACACTTTTCATTATTGACTACTGGTGTTACTTAATGTCCTGTTATATTTCATGCCTTCATGTGTGTCCTTGTACCTGAAACTCTTTCCCACAGACCATCCCAATAAATACCTCATCTTTTAAGACTTCATTCCAGGTTCACCATTTCTGTAGAAACTTTTCTTTCTCTTTAATTCTGGCAAGAATTGATCAATACCATATCTTGTAAACGTTTCTAATAAAGTACATATATAGCAATTATTTATTTATATCTGCCTCTATTGGGACAAGTATCAATTTAAGATTAAGAGTCAGGTAATTTTTCTCTTTATAACCCTGGTGTGTATTTTAAATGTAATCAAAGTTTCTATCAGATAGTTGAATTGATAAAGTAGGTAGAGAGGCTTTGTAATTCAAAGAGAAAAGTAGAATAGATTTCTAACTATCAAAAAGATGGAAGATAAAAGGTTTTAGTGTTTTATTTCCATGCTCTGACCTCAGTCATGAACAGGCTGATGTTTAAACTATTAGTTATAAATAAATAAACATCAATCATATCATTTAAAAATCTTTTGAAGATTAATTAATTAATCTCATGATTACTTACATAAACTTGAGCTCTGTATTTGACAAGGCAGTTGGCACCAGCTTCAGGATTAAACTTAATTTCAAAGTCATAACCTTTGGAATTTTCAGCACCCTTAGGAATAAGTTTTAATTTTCTGGCCAACTTGTGATACTCAGATAATTGTGTTTCAATCTGTAAGAACACCAAAATAAATGTTAAAGTAAACCAAATAGCCCTATTCCATATGGTTTTCAACTGGCATCTGCAATTTTACACAAAAATTATATGTATTTTTTTTAGTTTTGTAATTTGGTATATAAGAATGAAAGATATTATTCACAACCTGTAGGGTAATTTAAAAACTATAATTAGTAAGCAATATCCTACTGTTCTTTCTTATCTGTTCTTATCTTACTGTTCTTCCTAATGTTCTTCTCATTTCCAAATAGCTCGGAACAAGAATCCATATCTAGGTATAAACTAAAATTTACTTTTTAAAGTGCCAGGCAGAGAAATCATGAAAACAACACAAACTTTAGATTTATCTTTCAAAAAAAAATTTTTTTACATTTATTTATTTACTTTTGAGAGACAGAGACAGAGCACAAGTGGGGGATGGGCAGAGACAGAAGGAGACACAGAATCCGAAGCAGGCTCCAGGCTCTGAGCTGTCAGCACAGAGCCTGACGTGGGGCTCGAACTCACAAACCGTGAGATCATGACCTGAGCCAAAGTTGGATGCTCAACTGACTAAGCCACCCAGGCGCCCCTGGATTTATCAATTTAAAAAGTAAACATTTCTTTTTTTGTTTTTTTTTTTAAATTTATTTTTGAGAGACAGAGAGAGGGCACGAGCCGGGGAGGGGTGGAGAGAGAGGGAAAAACAGGATGCGAAGCAGGCTCCAGGCTCTGAGCTGTCAGCACAGAGCCTGATGTGGGGCTTGAACCCATGAACAATGAGATGGCCCGAGCCAAAGTCGGATGCTTAACCAACTGACTGAGCCACCCAGGAGCCCCTAAAAAATAAAACATTTCATTTATCTAAAATAAGTGAAATGTAATCATTTAAGTCTCAAATGTTATTTTAACAGAAATATTTTATTTTTAAAAAAATGTTTATTTGAAAGAGAGAGAGAGAGAGAATGAGAGGGGTAGGGGCAAAGAGAGAGGGAGAGAGAGAATCCCAAGCAGGTTTGCACCCCTTAACAAAAATATTTTAGTAAAACAATTCCATATTACCTGGTCTCTATCCCTTCCTTCAGGGCTCTGTTCAAATTACATTATCAGAAAGGCTTTTGCTCAAATGTAGCCCCCCAAATTTCTTAATCCTCTTACTTTATTTTTATTCATAGCACTTTTTATTTTTTAATATTTGTTTATCATTTTTGACAGAGAGAGAGACAGAGACAGAGCATGAGTGGGGCAAGGGCAGAGAGAGACACACAGAATCTGAAGCAGGCTCCAGGCTCTGAGCTGTCAGCACAGAGCTTGATGTGGGGCTTGAACTCACGGACTGTGAGATCATGACCGCAGCCAAAGTCAGATGCTTAACTGACTGAGCCACCCAGACGCCCCTATTCATAGCACTTATTACTACCTGACATATTTATTCACTTTCATTGTGAGCTCAATGAAAGCAGCTGCATCCCCTTAGGACCTAGAAGAGTACTTGGCATTTAGGAGATATATATTACATTTAAGATTTCTTACTAATGAATCAGGAAATAATTTAAACTACTCCAATTTGTAATACGGTAGCTCTCTAGGGAGTACTAAGATATGTAGCTCTATTTGTCTTTATACTAAATGGTTTTAGAGATAGTTGCTTCTGTTCTTCACTAACATTTTATTTATCTAAATGAAAACAGCTTTCACAAGCCCATGCACTTCATCACGTCTTATTGCAGGGAGAGTAAATGTGTGGCACATTTATTCTTTCTACAGCCAATTAAGACAGTGAAAACTGATAACACCTTTTCCTGATGAGCAGATGCAGGCTCAGTGTCTATCTCAACATAGATCCAGAAGGCTACTACCAGCCAGAGATGGCATGCGGAATAAAAATAAGTTCAGAAAAAAAAGATGATGGATAAATGTTTACATTGAGCTGTTACATTCTGCTATCATTCTTTAATCTCTCTCTTAGTACCCTAAGGTTTTCTGGTCTATGGCCTACTCTGGCCCTCATTAGATCATTGCTTACCTATTTCCTAAATAATATTCTTCTTTAAAAAAAAAAAAAAATTCTTCTTTTATCCTGATCTTCCAAATAAACAGTATTTATACAGCTAATTTTAGCTAGCTAAACTTAAGAGTTCACCTGGTCCAGAGATTCATAACCTCCCCTTTCCCACATAGTGCTTGAGAGAAAAAATATATTCGTTAATGTATGTTGAAGGAACTCATTTCAGATTCACTGATGTGGTCCAACAACACCTCACTTTATTAATAAGGAAACTGAGGCTATGAGAGGTTAGATAACAGGTTGAGGTCACACAGGTATGCAATGGCAAATCCAGGGTTAAAATATAAGTTTACCAAATTCTAGGTTCAAAGACTTCTGGGATCACCACTATAGTCTACTTCTTATAAATGTCTATGCTTCTCCTTGACACACAGGACAGAGATTCTGTAGAGGATAAGGAGGATGAGAGAGTACAGATAGGCAAGGCAAAACAAAAATATGGTGAAATAGGGCTATAAAAGGAGACAATGTTTACTGCTCATGCTGAACTGTCCATTCCACATTAAAAATTACATATGTAGGTGTGTAAAATACAGATTTTTAAAAATGTAAAATAGTTAAAACCTGACAAAGAAACTATTGTATTATGCCTATAATGATAACATACTTTATAAGGTGACCAGGATTAAAAACTAGTATTGTCTTGTTGGGCAAAAACAGCTGCTTTCTTTGAACTACTTTTTTTTTATTTTAACAATAGCAGTAAATATATGTAAGAAATAATGTACTAAGGAGAGTGTTTGAAGTAGTAGAAGAGAAAACCTCATTACTTTTGGAACAAAACAGAGATTAAATTTTTCTCAGTGAAATATAAATTTTAGTACTATAACTACTGTATAGATATAGATAAACAAATATTAGGGTAGACAACTTCAAACCAAAATTTAATTTTGAAACTCTGTAGTCTGTTTTTTTCCATTAAAAAAAAAAAAGAGAGAGAGAGAGAGGGGTGCCTGGGTGGCTAGGTCAGTTAAGTGTCTGACTCTTCATTCTGGCTCAGGTCATGATCTTGAGGTTCATGAGTTTGAGCCCTGTGTTGGGCTCTGTGCTGACAGTGCAGAGCCTGCTTAGGATTCTCTCTCTCCCTCTCTCTGTGCTCCTCCCTGGCTCGTGCTTTCTCTCTCCCAAAATAAATAAACTTAGACAGAGAGAGAGAGAGAGAGAGAGAGGGCTTAGAAAGACATGTTTTACTACCTTTTCTTAAAAAAGAGCCTTACCTTACGTATTTTTTTCTTAGGAATGTAATAGTGTATATAGCAAAAAAGATCACTTTGGAATTATTTGATAGGAAAACATTTGGTCCCTAGACAACTTGTTAACTTATTGTTTTAGAATACATTGGTGTCATGTCCATAAATTATGCTGAACCACTAAGAAAAAGTTCACGTCTATTGAGAGTTACATTAAAAAGTAAGAGAGGGGCACCTGGGTGGCTCAGTCAGTTAAGTATCCGACTTCAGCTCAGGTCATGATCTCGGAGTCCATGGGTTCAAGCCCTGCATTGGGCTCTGTACTGATAGCTCAGAGCCTGGAGTCTGCTTCAGATTCTGGGTCTCCCTCTCTCTCTGCCCCTCCCCTGCTCACATTCTATCTCTCTTACTCTCAATAATAAAAAAACATTAAAAAAAAGTAAGAAAAATAGTGCATAGCTAAGCAAGGCAGAAGTATGGAACATTTATAAGGGACTGCCAACAAAAATAAGGACAGACTTTAATTATTATCTAGAAATTCATATGGTCAATGAGCCCACTTTTTCAACATTGTTGGCTAAAAGGATAATGTACTACCTACAAAACTGAAATAAAGTCAAATAATTTGGTTGTGGTAAAGTTCGAGAGTGACTGCCGTTACTGAATCTGACAGAAATGTTTAAATCCTGTTATTGCATTTGACACTGTTAATTCCTTCCTGACTCTTCCTTTCTCAGCTTCTATCTTCTTGACCTCTCTGGCTAGTCCTCAGTCTCTTTTAGGCTTCTCTTAAGGGAACTTCGTCCTTCAAGATGCTGGTGCTCCCTTCTTCCTATGTATTTTTCCTTGGTGAATTCATCTACCCTTATGGCTTCAATCACAATACATACTGAGTTTTACGTAATCTACATTGCAAACCTACATTATTTTATCCTGAGGTTCAGATACATAATAGATTAGTAGATATTTTCACTTGCACACCCCATGGACATAACAGGTCAGCATACCATTTCCATTCCTGACTGGCAACTTCTATTTCAGAGTGAGTTTTACTATTGCTTGTCCCATTGCTCAAGCCAGACACTATGAATGTATCCCTTTTCTTTCATCGAGTCTTATTTACTCTACCTAAGTAGTCAGAATCCACCTACTTCTTTGAATCTCCACTAATACACTCTAAATTCAGCTCATAACTTCTCACCACATTGCTGCCAAAGATCCTTATCTGTTTTGCTCCCTTCCAATCCATTTTTCACATGACCAAAAACAAGATCTTTCTGAAATATAGTTATCTGTTTAAAAATCTTAAGGGCTTTTTGGAACTTCTAGGATACAGTCCAAACTTTTAAATAAGAAAAGAATCTTTATCATCTAGTCTATACTTTTTCTCTTGAGTCTTTATCTGTTGCTACGTGTCCCTATCCCTTGTTATTAACCTGCAGCCATATGAAAAGATTCTGATGCCAGAGGCCATCATGCTGTTTGCTGACTCCCCTAACCTTGCCAAGATAACTCTTCCTTATACTTCCCAATTCAGTTCAGGTGTTATCTCCAGCAGAGAGCGCAACATGGGCTTGAACTCATGAACTGTGAGATCATGACCTGAGTTGAAGTCAGATACTTAACTGAATGAGCCACTTAGGCACCCTCAAGGAAGCCTTTCTAAAAATCACCTCATACATCTCCCCACACCACACACACTACATCTGGGTTAGGCATACTATATGCTTCCTCAGTACCCCATGCAAACGGGGTCTGATCTCATGGTAGAAAAATATTGACTAGATTGGAAGTTTCTCAAGGGGAGAGTGGAGTCTGGCTTCTTCTAAGCCCAGCTTCTTCTAAGTGGCACACAACAGGTGTTAAATAAATGTTTGAATAGTAAATAAGTAAAGGAAGAATGGACTCACATTGAATGAAAGGCACAAGGTTTATGAAAATTATTTTCATGGCTTTAGAGACTTTTATTTCTTGGTTCACTGCTAAAAAACATAGTTAACTTAAATCTGACTGAAAGAAATTGGGGTGACATTTAGTAAAATGTCAATGCAAAAAGTTTTACCTTTTTAGCCAATCTATTCTACCCACTCAGTTTTTCTTAACAGGGATAGGTCTTTACAAACTGTCAGCTCTGAGTTGCCACTCTGAAAATGGTATGACATACCGCCTCTTTGCCTCTTGCATATTTTAGCTCTTCATTCCACAATTGCTGTTGTTCAGCCTCCAGGTCTTTGGTTAATTTATTAATAGTCTGCTGCAGTTCATTCCTTTCATGATTTATTCTCTCAATGTCTGCAACTGAGTACTTCTGGTTATCAACAATATTCTGTAGGCGAGTATTCTCCTGTTTCATTGTCTCATATTCTAGTTCTGCATTGAAAAAGAATTTGTTAAGTTCTTTCAATTCATACAAAGAAATTGATGCCATTATTTAATAGAGTTGATTAAGATTTCTAAATTTCCAAGTTATGTATATATATATTTTCTCTTCTCTTTGGGGGGGGATAATTCTATTTGATCTCACTTTGTTAATAACATTCCTGAAAGATGGTACAATTAAAGTTTTATGTTAGGAACATATTTCCCTATTGGCTTGCTATGATTTTCAGAAAGTGCTATATGAAAAAAATATGGCCCCACACATAATGATTAAGATTGAGAATTACTACACTTAAGAGGGATAGACTGCTGGTATTCAATTCAAATGCTTTTAATACTCCTGTATGATTCTCTTCAGTAAGTCAGAAAACCCACCAGTTTTTCACAAACAACAACAAAAAAATTTGTATTTAAATACATCACTTTATTCTTGTTTCACTGACATTTTCAGTAGTTTTATCAGATATTAAGTAACTATAATGGTTAAGTTCTTGCTTTGTCTATTTACCAAAATTTGTAACAAAAAATGACTATATTGTACTAAGACAAAATGGTACTTACAAACAGGAAATGATCATGAAAGAGAAAGAAGTTTTCAAACTTAAAATATTTGGGGTTATACAGAATAGTGTTTTCTAACCTTTTGTTATTCATAGCTTATAAAGAATATGATAGTACTTTTAAGCAGTCTGGGATAGGTGGATGAGGAAGTTCACGACCAAAGGGGCCACGAGAATCACCCCAAAGGCTGACAGGATCAAGATCTTGGCTTTGTTATAACTCAGTTGTAGCACTATACTTGGAAAGCTCCAATCTGAGCTCAAAATAAATTAATAGCTGGTTTAAGTAAAATTTGTTATATTTATCACAGGAATCTGCACAAAAAATCCACAATGTACATTATCCATACAGTTTAAATAGGTCTCTTTCATTCTTGGCCACAAATGACTTTAAATAATCAATAAAGTTAAAATACTCAGAATAAAAACATTTTAGATTAAGTTATCAAATTATCTCAAACTAAGTCAATCTGGAATGGTAAATGATTGCTAAAGTATCTCTCTCACCTCTTCAGCTTGTAATTATTGGAAAAAAATTCTCACAAGTAGAAAGTATGAAAATTGTCTTAATTAAATACCAATGAGGAAGACAGAGTATTAATATTATAAATTATTGATTTAATTACAAATATTGCTGTAATAAAAAATTAGTCTATGGCTTCTTGTCATCACAGAGAACAAACATTAGGGACCAAGTGTAAATTATTTAGAGTTGGTTTAGAGCAAATCTAATATATGTAATTAGAGTTTGGAAAAAAATAAACTGATTAAACAAATACCCCAGATAAATATTATCCTTGACTTGACAGATGGTCAATATTCCATAGACTAAGAAATAAATCAAATATCCTAAGGACTAGCTACACAAATCCTATGTGGGAAAGACACAGCCTGTAAAATCCTACAAGAATAAAACTGAAGCAGGCAAACACCTGGAAAAAATAGCACAGTAGGTCCACAGAGTTATTCATTTGGTAAAGTGCCATCCAATGGCTCTGCCGTTTATGGATACCTTTCTTTGCTCTCCTTCTGGCACTACAGAACTATCAATCAATTCATGTGTCACAGTATTATTAGAGTTTTATGACTGATATGTGCTTATGAAAACAAAGTTAGGAACACACAAGGATATAAACAAACGTTCTTTAGTTGGGCTCTTCCTTACAGAGAATTATAGTAGTTCCATCTTTTCATCTTACTTTGCAATCAGCTTAAGCTGCCAAGTAGCTTAGGAGGCAGTGATGGATCATAAGATAATTGTAGTAGACTGAAGCCAGCAAAGATTAAAGAATCTGGTTTACTAATTACAAGGTGGAATAGAATAAATATTTATATCAGGTAGTATATGTTCTTAAGTTAGGTCCCTCTTTGCTTCAAAAAAATCAGACACCTGAAAACACGTTAGAAGGTATAGTAGGTTGACTAATTAATGGCCACCCAAAGTTATGTAGTCCAAATCCCTGGAATTTATAAACATTTCCTTATTTGGAAAAGGGGTTTTGCAGGTATAATTACATTAAGTATTTTGAGATGAGATTACCCTGGATTATCTAGTGGGTCCTAAATGCCATCACAAATGTCCGTAAAAGATAGAGGCTGAGAGAAATTAACATAAAGAGAAGAGGAGAGACAGATACACAGAAGAGGCAATGTGAGGATGAAGAAGAGACTGGAGTGACATGGCCAAAAGTTCAGGAATGCCAAGAACAACAGAAGCTGGAAGAGATGAGGAATGAATTCTCCCCTAGAGTCCTTGGAGGAAGCTTAGCCATGCTAAATTTTGGACTTCTAGCCTTTAGAATTGTGAGCCAAAAAATTTCTATTGTTCTAGTCCACCAAATTTGTGTTTTGTTTTTTTTTTTTTTTTATAGCAGCCTCAGAAAACTAATACATGTAGAAGGCACTGAAAACTTGGTAGCCTGCTATAGCCACTCACCATTAAAGGAAAAAAGATATGGATGACAAAGCTCTCTCTGCATGTGATAAACCCCAGGAAGTCCACATTCCAGTCTGAATGTCTTCTTTTAGCATTCATTGGTTGTACTTACCTACTCTAGATATTTCTTCATCAAGACCATTCAATTTCTGGTCAAGAATGGCTGAATGAGACTCCAAATTGCTCATGTATGCCTGATATTTTTGAACATCTGCTTGTAAGGAAGTTTTCAGTTTTCTCAATGACTCTAGACGATTCTTTAAAAGAAAAGAACATATTATTCTTATTGATAACCATTCCATACTTTAAAGTGACACAATATTATTTAAATTCATCTTAGAGAAAAGTATATTACATTTTCCTTTCACTTTTAGAGGAAGTCAAAAGAACTAAAAGGAAACTTTGGCATTCCTACCTAATTAAGATGTACTTTTCAGGAAGTCAGTTTGGGATACAAAAAGTCAAGGGCCAGGATGAAGGAGCACAAACATTTAAAATCTGGTATTTTACAGAATAGTCTAGATAGTTCAATAATATAATACACAAAATAAAATTAGATATCTGGATATTATCATTTAGCTTTTAGAAAACCCTAAGAATATAATATATTATATAAACCCACTTAACACCATTCCCTTTTCATTAACTACATAATTCAGGCTTCTTGTAAATAGTGTTCCCTAGAGGTGTGTAACATGGGGACCTTGTTCAAAAGATCTTTTTGGTCTTATGTAAGTAGGTTAGACTCTTTCATCATATTGTGAACACCATTAGCACAAGACTGATCAATCACAAGGGAAAACAAAGCTCTAGAGACACCAAACATGTTTTCATGGGGAGTTCTGTCCAATGTAAAAAAAAATTAACTTTTAAGAAGCTTATTTTGCTATTTATTTATATCTTAGGGAAAGAAATAGCTGGCACTCTCTAAGGAAATCCAAAAATCCAAAAGAGCTAAGTATATAAGCCCACTGATAATAAGCATGTTTACTAACCGGTTCTTTTTCTCTTTCTTGTTCCAATCTTGCAATCTGTTCATTCAATGCTTTGTTTTTTGCTGCTAATGATTCCAGCTTGGAAGCATCTACATTAAATAAATCCTCTGGAGAGAAAACCCCAAAACTTAGTGAGATCTCAATTCTGTCTAGAAACATTTTCCCCCAGGTTTTCACCACTGGTTTCTCCCTCACTTCCTTCTAGACTGGTCAAAATACTACCAGTGAAGGATATACTACCCTCTAAAATAGCAAACCTTTCCCTTTACTACACTGTCTATTCCCTTACCTTGCTTTATTTTTCTTCATAGTACTTGCCACCCTTTGGTTTACAGTTATTTGATTATCATCTCTGTTAGAGGTAGCCTCATAGAGCAGGGATTTTCTCTTATTCATGACTGTATTCTCAGTGCCTAAATGGTGGCTTGCCCAATGTAGGCATATAATAAATACCGTTTGAATAAATGAATACTATTAATTGGCTTAACTAATTATAAAAAAAACCCCAAAAACTTCACTAGATGCTTTTTATATTAGATCACTGTGAATTTTCCTCTTTTAAAATGAAACATCATTTACCTTGGTCCCTTTCTTATGTTGGACAAGTTGAAGTTGTCCTGTTACTTCAGCAAGATACATCCCATGGCAACATAAGGGAAATGCTTTCAACTTTTCTGCCAGTAGTGGCAAGGTGATATTCTCCTGTTTGGATTGATTCCATTGGATTCCACTGATTCCATTAAATTTATCTATTTTACCCACAGTTCTACTATTTTATATACAAGACTATGTCAATAAAAGGAAAGAAATGTAAAAGAATACCTCTGGAACATTTTAGAGTTAGCTAGTATATACTGAATGTCACTAGATTATCACTGAGTGGAAAAATAAAGAATTTTTTTCTTTGGAAATATAATGGCCCATTAATTTTAATTACTCAAACAGTAAAGCAAGAATATTATAGGGATATCACAGGAATAACATTTGGTGATTACCTTCTGTGTTCCTGGTAGTGTGTTTGATACTTTATGTACACAGCCACCTAATCTTGCAAAACTTTGTTAGAGAGGTTAATTAATTTGTTAAGGTCACATAGGCAGGAAGGGGTTTTGCCTCAGGTCTGACTCTAACATCAGCATTCTTTCAGCTTAACTAGCTTTTCTCCATCAAAGAAACAATGAAGACAAAAATCAGTAGGCATCCAAACAAATTTAGAATAGCTCATCTAAACACTGGGTGTGGTTAAATAAGCTATAGCTCCATGAATAGAGTTTAATACATGACTAAAAGCATGCACACTAGGAATGAGAACACTTACTCAGCTTTGACTGCAACTCTGTGTTCATCTCTTCAAAGCTGTCGGCACCAGTCATGAAACTCTCATAGCATTTTATGGTGTAGTCCAAAAACAACTGATTGGGTTAAGCAGATTTTAGAAAAAGCCATTATTCTCTATTTAGTGTGTTCCATTTTTCTAAGTGGGAATTTAAAGTTGAATTAAAAAAAGAAAGGTCAAGACTACTAAGTAGTTATATGAACTCCTATAAATGAGACACAAACCTAGGATATATAATTATGTTACACAGACTTGCTTAGTCTGCTGTTTCTAATGTGAATGAGAATGAAAAGAACACTTAAATTTGGATAATGGTGATTTTTAGTAAAGAAACCACACCTTCAGAATTTTGAGGTCAAATAAGGAAGCTTATTAATAAACGTAATTCAGGGGTGCCTGGGTGACTCAGTTGGATAAGCCTCCGATTTCGGCTCAGGTCATGATCTCATGGTTTGTGGGTTAGAGGTCTGCGTCAGGTTCTGTGCTGACAGCTCAGAGCCTGGAATGGAGTCTGCTTTGGATTCTGTGCCTCCCTCTCTCTCTGCCCCTCCCCCCCTTCTTGCTCTGTCTCTTTCTCAAAAAAAAAAAAAAAACATTAAAAAAAAATAAATTCAACATAAAATGCACATTTATCTTTAGGGGTAGATCATCCCTATGAATGAACCTTATGAAAAAGGTAAATGAATTGATGATCACCTAGGTACAATCAAACTGACAATGTCTAGCTGTGAAAATCAGAATGAAGGCTATAAATACACTGTTACTTCAGTCTCAAAAGTGGCATGGTTAGTAGAGATCTAAACAGTAGAGTACTAGAATCCTTAATATTTATCCAAAAGAAAGTAACACTACAGTTTGTAGTTATGTGGTGCTTTGGTCACTTTGAAGATGCATACTTTGTTAGGAGGTGAGGATGGCTGATCAGAATTTTCCAAAGCCTACATGAAAGAAATATCCCTCAAGACAAACCAATTCCCTTTGCGTGGATTCTCTAATTAAGCAACCTTCATATTATTTGGTTGATATAGAAAGGATACCCTGAATAGCATTCTTCTAACTGGAAAGGTATACCACTAATGATAAATTAATACATTTTCATTCTCTTTCAGATCAGTCTCTTATGAATTTGGTGACAATGAATCAGTTTCTTTAAGCTTGGTCAATTTTGATTTTGCAGATTAAAAAAACAAATTGAATTTCTGCAGTCAAATGCTCTGCCAGTAACAAACTGAGTTTCTGGATCTACAAAGCTGAGGCAAAGAATCTGGTGAAACTAGATATTTTGATAACCCTCTTTAATTAAAAAATAGCACTTTATAATTTCCAAAGTGCTGCTTTGTATATTGTCATCTGAAATAATAGCTAAAAGAGTGAAAATACCTTTTACTGGTTTAACCTTTAGGATAAATATACAAAAATTAATATTTAATAAATGCTGTAATTATATTTGGCTTGAAAACTGAGGTACAACTAAATGTAGTGCAGTACACATATTGCAACATGGGAGGAAAATTCTCTCAAGTAGGATCAAAGGCTTTCTAACTGTTTCACCAGCAGGGGTCATTGCTGAACCAGTAAAAGGCAGGGTTACTCTGTGTTTAAAAAAACCCCAAAACAAAAAAACTCAGATACCTCTTTGAACTATTTCCCAGGTAGAAATAAAAGATGAAACTGAAGTTCTTGCCACTTTCAAGTCAAATGCTCAAAGAGCGTAGGTTAGAATTAGAAACAGAAAATAGTTTTTCTTCTTAGGGACCTGCATGGTGATCTTTTACATGTACTAGGGCACATTAATGTTTAATTTCAATATTATAAACTATTCCTTGGAGTTGGTATTTGCTCCATTTACACACGTAAATTTGCTTATTTTAGGAAACAGGGTGGGGTTAGTTACATAGTTTCGGTTCCAATAAAGTATGGTTTGGGAACCAATTTTGGCCACCTGTTTACTTTTATCTCAACCCCTTTTTGAAGTGATAACTCAGATCTAAGTGGCAATATGGTTAACTAAAAAGGCCAAAACAAAACAAAAAACCTACAATGTAATATTTTAAGACTCAAAGATTATGCTTTGTATTGGCAAAGAATTATATTAGACTTATGTTGTCAGTAATGATATCTTCATTCTAAAACATAAAGAAATATTACATCTATACATAAAATAATGTTATGATTTACTTCTAATTTCATTGCATTTTTAACTTAGTTAACATTTCAATTTCCTTTTTTTTTTTTTTTAATACTTATTTTTGAGAGAGAGAGAGAGAGAGAGAGAGAGAGAAAGAGAGTGAGTGTGCACTCAAGCATGAGCCAGGAAGAGGCAAAGAGAGGGAGACAGAGGATCCGAAGCAGGCTCTGTGCTGAAGCCCCAATGCAGTGCTTGAACTCACGAACCATGAGATCATGACCTGAGCCGAAGTCTGATGCTTTACTAACTCAGCCACCCAAGAGCCCCAACATTTGAAATTTCTATGCCTACTTAGTTTTAGAAATTACAATGTGATTCCAAGAGTAAATCTATTAATATTTGTTTGCTTATTATTTATTTATAAATGTTTGTTTATTTTTGAGAGAGAGAGAGAGCACATAAGAAAATGAGGGGCAGAGAGAGGGAGAGGGAGACAGGATCCAAAGTGGGTTCTGTGGAGATCCAATGTGGGGCTCACACTCATGAACCATGAGATCATAACCTAAGCCTAAGTTGAATGGTTAACCGACTGAGTCACTCAGGCACCCCTCTATTAACATAAAAAAAAAAAATCAGTTTTAGAAGTTTTTCAGGAAGCAAAAAGACAACTTATACAAAAGACTAATTTCAATAGTGACACAGTTAATAATACCAAGATAACTCTCAAGTTTGTGGTACCTTATTATGCATAATTCCATCTTCAGTTTCTTCTCCCCAAGGCTGTCCATCATCAAATAATGGTGAGCTTTCTTTCATGGCAGTATGTAACTGATAAGTACACAAGCAACATATTTAAGTTGATAAAGGTTAAGAGAAAAACACATAGTTTTCATGTTTTGACAAATTTGTTTTAGTGTCATTTTTAGAAGGATTTAAATTACTGCATGAATGAAAGTCTCTTGAGACGTTATTTTATTGAGCCTTAAAATATAATCCTTTTGATATTTTAGTAACTAAATCCATTAGGATTAAAAAAGGATGGATTCCACATTTAGTTCTATAAAATATGCTGATCTTTATGCTGCTATTAATCCACTGAAAGCATATACACACATTTTAATGCAACTCTGAGAATCTAAAAAAAACTTGCCAAAGGTGAACCAGAAAGATTATGAATTCAAGTTTGGTGCTTACATATCAACAACAGACTCCTTTGGTATGTATAAATCTGAACTTCAGATTGATTATAATAGAAAATCTTTAGAAACACAATTGTTAAAGCTTGAAAATGAAAAATAGAGAACACATTATAGCAAAATATTCAGGTATTTATAATTGATAAGCTAAAAAGAAAATGGCTAAAAATTTTTAAGGCAAAGAAATTCCATTTTGGAACACGTGTTTTTATATTTTTTGTTTTCTGAGAGAGAGAGAAAGAGAGAGCAAACGAGTGGGAAATGGCAGAGGGAGAGAGAGAATCTTAAGCAGGCTCCACGCCCAGTGCACAGCCAATTGTGGGGCTGGATACCACGACCCTGAGATTATTACCTGAGCTAAAATAGAGTCAGATGCTTAACCAACTGAGACATCCAGGTTCCCCTATAAGTTGTTTTAAAAATATAACCTTCCAAACATGAAAAATACTCTAGAAAACATAAGTGAATTTGCTATAAAATATAAAGATATAAATGTGTATCTAGTATAATGCACACTAAGCTTCTAAGAAAAGGACTATGCATTAGGAATGTAAAAGAATGTGGTTTCTGCTAAAAATATTTCATTAACTTTTCTTATCCTAGGACTTACACACCAGATTCCTGAGCGAGAATATTGTTCTTAGCCCAGAGCTGCTTGCTGTATCTACACCTTTCCTATTCCAAAGGCACTCATAAGACTTTTTGTATATCTAAGATGGATGTAGGTGAGCTCTATCAACTCATCCTTTACTTCTTCCTTTGACAAGGTCTCAAGTGACAATCAGATTTGACTAAATCTGAAAGACACGTATAGCAGAGCCCAAGATTAAGAACAGAATCTTCTACCTTGTCGTTGGGGTAGATAAAGAAAGTGTTGTCATGTCAAAAGTCCACGTGAATATTGTTGATACTCTGCAAAGTTCAAAAAGACCCTTATACAGGGACAAACGACTCTGCCCAGGCAGGGGAGTTAATCACTGCTCGGTTGTAGCTCCTAGCCCCATCTGACCAGAAAGCCTAGCTGGGACACCTGAAAAGCTGTTTGGCTCAGAAACACTTAGAATTAAGAGCCTGGAAGGCAGAACTGATCATGCACAGAGGAAGCTGGTGACCTCATTTGGACAGAAAACTTGGGGCATGGGTTGGCTTAAGTGAAGACCACAAAGAGCCTTTGGGGTCTGTTCTTCTGCTCTGCTCAGGCAGGGGAACTTATTCACGACCCCACCCATTGCTAGTGTAGCTTCTGGCCCTGGCCAACCTGAAAGCCTAGCTGGAGCACCTACATAATAACTGCCCAGCTCAGGAGCATGTGAAGAGAGCTTGGCTGGGGCTTTGTTCATTTGCAGAGCCAAGCCAGCAAACCTAGTCTGGCCAAAGGTTTGCCTGATTAGCTACCCAAGAAGAATCCTGCTGGCCTTGGGGTCTGTTCTGCCTCCTTCTTCTACTCTGGTAGGGAATCTAATCCACAGCCCTGCCCACTGATGACTACAGCCTCCAACCCTCCTAACCAGAGCTCATGGAAATCTCAGTAGCCCACAAAGCCAAATACAGCCTCTGGTCCCACCTAACCAGAAAACCTAACCAGAGCACCTAGGAGTATATTTAGCTCACCCTGTAACTCTGATTACAGTGGCACTGGAGTAGAGAATCTGACTGGTTGTCCTACCATCTGCTGGGATGGTGGCCTGTTAGGCCAGGGAACTTAGAGCATAGTGCTGCCTAGTTTGATCCCCAAACAAGAGTCTTTCCAATCCTGGGGTATGTATATGCCCCCCTCCCCCCCTTCCTAGGCATGGAATCTAAGTTGCTGTCTTGTCCAATGCTTTTTACACTCTTCAGCCCACCTGACCAGGAAACCTAATAAGAGGATATGTGAGGCTGTGTAGCCCATCCTACAGCCCTACTGACAGTGACACTTGAAGAGACAGCATAGCTCATGGCCTTCCTTGTATGTAGACAAAAATCAGTGGTAGCCTCTTCTGTCCAGGGATTTCAGCACATACTTATACCATTGGTTTCAGATCCCAAACAAGCCATGGAGGCTTTGGGGCTATTCTCCTGCCCCACCAAAGCAGGGAAGCTAATTTTTAGCACTGCCTACAGCTGAGTACAGTAGCTGGTCCCAACTATCTAGGAAGCCTGACCAGAAAATTGTGGAGCCTACCCTATAGCTCCACTTGGACAGGGAACCAAGCCAGCAGTCCTCTCTAACTGTTCTCAGACAGCAGCACTTCCCTCTCTCCCCTATCCTCAGAGCATGGACAGTGACCTTTCCCAAAAACAGACCTTGATACAAATCCCACGTTTATAAGGACACATCTAAAAACCCAATCTGAGCTGACTGGTAAAGAACTGTCTCTGCCAAAGAGATCCTCTCAAGTGTGGAAGAAGAGACCACTTACTCAAATGTGCAAGTACCATCACAAGGAATCAAGGATCATGAAAAATAAGGTAAACATAGCACTACCAAAGGAAATGAATAAAACTCCAATAACTGACCCTAAAGAAATGGAGATCTATGAACTAACTCAGAATAATCCTCTCAAAGTGGATTAGTAAACTATAAGAACACAGAGCCAACTAAACAAAATTAGAAAAATGATACAAGAGGGGCGCCTGGGTGACTCAGTCAGTTAAGTGTCCAAATCTTGGTTTTGCCTTGGGTCATGATCTTGTGGTTCATGGGTTTGAACTCTGTGTTGGGCTCTGCATTGACAGCATGGAGCCTGATTGGGATTCTCTCTTTCCTTCTTTCTGTCCCTCCCCTGCACTCTCTCTCAAAATAAATAAACATTTTTTTTTTTTTTTAAAGAAAAACATGTGGGGCGCCTGGGTGGCTCAGTCGGTTCAGCATGCGACTTCAGCTCAGGTCATGATCTCACAGTCCGTGAGTTTGAGCCCTGCGTGAGGCCTTGTGCTGACAGCTCAGAGCTTGGAGCCCGCTTCAGATTCTGTGTCTCCCCCTCTCTCTCTCTCTCTCTGTCCCTACCCTGCTCGTGCTCTGTCTCAAGGATAAATAAACATTAAAAAAATAAATAAAGAAAAACATTCAAGAACAAAACAAAAAATTCAACAAAGAAACAAAAACTATAAAAAAAATTAAACAAATGATAGCTGAAAAAAAAAAAAACAACTTATCTAAAGAATTAAATAGAGTTTCAAAATCAGAGTTGACCATGCAGAAGAATCAGTGGGCTAGAAGACAGAACATTTGAAATTATCCAGTAAGAGAAGCAGAAAGGAAAAAGAATGAAAAAACAGTGAAGAAAGACTATGGGACTTATGGGTCATCATCAAATGATACAGTATCTGCATTATGGGAATCTCAAAAGGAGAAGAGAAAGAGAAAGGGACAGAAAGTATATTTATTTTTATTAAAAAACCATTTTTTTAAACTTTATTTTCAGAGAGGTGGAGACAATGTGAGTGGGAGAGGGGCAGAGAGACAGAGGGAGAAAGAGAGAGAATCTCAAGCAGGTTCTGCACTGTCAGCAGAGAGCCCAATGTGGGGCTTGAACTCAAGAACTGTGAGATCGTGACCAAAGATGAAATCAAAAGTCAGATGCTTAACTAACTGAGCCACCCAGATGCCCCATCAAAAAATATATTTAAAGCAATAAGAGGTGAAAACTTTCCAAACCTGGGAAGAGAAATGGACATCCAGATCCATGAAGTTCAAAAGACCCCAAATAGGTTGAACCCAAACTGGGCTATGTTGAAACATATATTGAAAGGAAAAAAAAGGTCAACCCCAAATACATTATCTGGCAAAACTGTCCGTCAGAAATGAAGGAGAGATATAGGCTTTCCAAAACAAAAGCTAAGGGAGTTCACCACCACAAGATCTGCCTTACAAGAAATGCTAAAGGGAGTTCTTCGAGTGGAAGCAACAAAATGCTAATCAACATTGTAAAAACATATGAAGGTAGTGTAAAACTCACTGGTAATGATAAACATACAAAGTCTAGTTTTCTAATATGGTACTGTGTAATTAATTTACAACTCTAGTTTAATAGCTAAAAAACAAATGTGTTAAAAAGAACCATAACTAAAATAATCTGTTATCGGAAACACAATATAAAAAGTATGTAAACTGTAACATCGATAACCTAAAATGTAAAAAGAGAAGTGAAAGTGTAAAGTTTATGAAGTTATTGAAATTATCACTTTAAAATAGAATGGTATAGTTTTAAAGATGTTTTATGTAAGCCTTATGATAACCACAAGGAAACAACACAAAGTAGATACATAAAAAATGATAAAGTCAAAGCACGCTGATACCAAAGATCATCAAAGTGCAAAAGAAGATAGTAGAATAAAGACCAAGCAGAACAACAGACCTACAAAACAGTCAGAAAACAATTAAAGAAATGGCAATAGGTCCTTACCTACCAATAATTACTTTAATATTTGTTTATTTTATTTTATTTCATTTTTAATATTTTTGAGAGACAGAGAGAGAGAGAGAGAGACATAGTGTGAGCAGGGGAGGGTCAAAGAGAGAGGGGACACAGAATCTGAAGCAGGCTTTAGGCTCTGAGCTGTCAGCACAGAGCCTGATGTGGGGCTTGAACTCACGAACCATGAGATCATGACCTGAGCCAAAGTTGGACCCTCAACTGAGTGAGCCACCCAGGCACCCTCCGTCAATAATTACTTTAAATGTAAATGGATTAAACTTTCCAACCAAAATACACAGAATGACTGAATGGACAAAAAATAAGATTCAAAAATATGCTGCCTACAAGAGACTCAATTTAGTTTTAAAGACACAGACTGAGAGTGAAGGGATGAAAAAAGATATACCAGACAAAATAGACTTTAAAGTAAAAATGGCAAGAAGAGACAGTGAAAGTCATTATATAATGACAAAAAGGTCAATTCACTAAGAAGATAAAACATTGGCCCCTGGTAGGCTCTGTGCTGACAGTGTGGAATCTGCTTGGGATTCTCTCCCTCCCTCCCTCTCTGCCCCCACCCCAACTTGTGCACTCCCTCTCTCTCTCTCTCAAAATAAATAAATAAACATTATAAAAAAGATAAAACATTTGTAAATATTTATGCAAACAACATTGGAGCACCTAAATATATAAAGCAAATTCTATCAGAACTAAAAGGAGAAATAACAGCAACACAACAGTTGGAGACTTTAATACTACACTCTTAACAATGGAGAGATAATCCAGACAGAATAAATAAATAGCAGTTTGAAAACTCTACAGACCAAGTGGGACTCAACAGACACTTACAGAACATTCTATCCAACAATAGCAAAATATACATTCTTCTCATGAGTACAAGGAAAATTTTCTAGGAGAGAATATGCTACATTACAAAACAAGTCTTAGTATGATCAAGTATCATACCAAGTATCTTCTCTAAATATGAAACTAGAAATCAACAACAAGAGGAAAACTGGAAAAGTCATGAATACATGGAGGTTAAACGTCACTCTCCTGAACAACCAATCTATCAAAGAAGAAATTAAAGGGGAAATGAAAAAGTATCCTGAGACAAATGAAAATGGAAACACAGCATACCAAACTTATGGGATGTAGCAAAAGCAATTTTTAGAGGGAAGTTTACAGCTATATAAGCATATATCAAGAAAACAGAAAGATCGCAAATAAAGAACCTAACTTTATACACCTCAAGGAAGTAGAAAGAACAGAGCAAAATAAATTCAAAGTTAGGAGAAAAGAATCAATAGAGTAGAAACAAAGAAAATTGAGAACAAGAAAACAATAGAAAAGATTACTAATACTGAGCTGGTTCTTTGAAAAGATAAACAAAATCAACAAACCTTTAAGCTAGACTAACCAAAGAAAAAAGAGATGAATACCTAAACCAACAAAATTATAAATAAAAGAGGAGACACTAATACTGGTACCACAGAAATACAATGGATCATAAAAGGCTACTGTGAACAACGTATGGCAAAAAAATTAACAACATAGAAGACAGATAAATTCTTGGAATCTTACAACCTACCAAGACTGAATCAGGAAGGAGAATATCTGAACAGGAAAACAGATCAATTATTAGATTGAATCAGGACTCTAAAATCTCCCAATGAAGAAAAGTCCAAGTCCAGATGAATTCACTGGTGAAATTTACCAAACATTTAAAGAATTAATGCAAATCCTTAGAATCCTTTGAATGATAGGGAATAATCCCAAAGTTATTCTTTAAGGTCAGCATAACCCTGATACCAAAGACAGATGAGGACACTATAAGAAAACAGGCCAATATCCCTGCTGAATATAGATGCAAAATTCTCAATAAAACATTAACGAATTTGGCAGTACATTAAAAGGATCTCACCATCATCAAGTATGATTTATTGCAGCATGCAAGGATGGTTCAGCATGCATGAATCAATAAATGTGATATAACTCATTAATAGAATGAATGAAAAAAATCATAATTTCAGCAAACGGAGAGGCAGCATTTGACAAAATTTAACATCTGTTCATGATAAAAACTCAGCAAATTAGTTATAGAAGAATTGTACCTCAACATAATAAAGGGCATATATGAAAAGCCCACAGCTAACATCATACTCAATGGTAAAAGGTTGAAAGTTTTTCCTCTAAGTTCAGAAACAAGACAAAGGTGCCCACTCTCAACCACGCCTATTCAACTTAGTACTGGAAGTTCTAGCCAAGAAAATAAAACAAGAAATAAAACGCATTAGAATTGAAAAGGAATAAGTAAAATTATCACTATTTATAGATGACATGATTTTATATATAGAAAATCCTAAAGACTCCATAAAGAACTGTTAGACCTAACCAATGAATTCAGTAGTGTTGCAGGACATAGTATTAAAATATAAAAGTCAGTAGCAGTTCCAAATACTAATGGCAAATTATCTGAAAAAGAAAGAAAACTACACCATTGACAATACTATCAGAGCAATGAAATAATTAGGACTGAATTTAAATAACAACGTGAAAGACCTCTATGTTGAAAACTATAGGACATTGATGAAAGAAATTGAAGACACAAATAAATGGAAAGATAATCCTGTGTTCATGGACTGGAAAAATTAATATTGTTAAAATGTCCATACTACCCAAAGCCATCTATAATCTATAGACCAATGCAATCCCTTTCAAAATTCCGATGACATTTTTTTTTTTTTAATTGGGGTAGAGAAACAATTCTAAAATTTATATAGAAGCACAGAAGACCACAAATACCCAGAGCAATCCTAAGAACAATGTGGGAGACATTATACTCTTTCAATTTCAAGCTATCTTATAAAGATATTTACAATACAATGAAATTAAAAACACAATAGAGAAAAAAGTAGAATTTTTTTTTTTTTTTTTTTTTTCAAATCAGAGACTAAAGGAGCCATCCTAAGTCTGGCTAAATTTCTAGGATTCTTAACTGGGAAAGATTAGAACAAGAGGCCTATGATCTCTCATTGATTCTAACATTGTTATAGTGTTCAATTCTACCACCTCAAGCAAACCAAGATAGGAAGGAGGGGATTTCAACCTATATAACACACTTGGAGGCATCTCGAGGGGTCTCTTTCCAACAGAAGCCAATACAGGTACTCCATGAGCTCCTGCATCACTGTGGAAATGCTATCTCCCAATCACATAAGAATGATATAAGCTGCTTAGTCAAACAAGGGTAAAGTGTTCTTCTGACAATACAAGGATTTGGTGGTGGGAACAGAGAGGTAGCTATCCACTGCCCATGGATATCACTGAGAAGAGACAAACTGAATGCACAAATGTTATATATAAAGTTCAGTAAAATGTGAGTTGTATTAATGGGCTATAGTATTGGATTTCTACTCCTATCTTGACAATGGTGGTGCTGCAAGTACTGAGATGTCTTCCGGGTCAAAATCCATCCATGTAGTGCCTGCCTGTATTTTGTTAAGGGATTGCCAATAGCCAAGAGAATGCCAGGGGGACAGTATTAGTTTTATGGATTCCAAGCACTAAGAAGGACAGGAAACTCAGAAACTATAAAAGAAGAGACTGAATTAGACTAGATAAAATTTTACATTTCTCAACAGTCAAAATACAGTAAATAAATCAAAAGAAAAAAAAGGAAAAAAATAATTGCACCATATCCATAAGAGTTAATTTCCCCAATTTGATTGTTTTTGATGTACAAAATGGTGCTCCTACAAATCAGTAAGAAAATAGAAAAATGGCAAAACACAGGCAGTTGTAATAAATGTGAAAAATGTTCAAGTTGAAAACAAAAATTGCAAATACGAAAAGATGATGTTTTTGCTTGTCATGTGTTCATTAAAAATATTGATAAGCTAACATATAAAGCGTTTAATATATAAAGGTTCAAATTAATAGCAGAAGCAAAAAAATGAAATATAAAATAGGCCAAAAAAGCACACACACAAAATATCAATGACAAACCATACAAAAACATAATTGCTTTAATAATATATATATTAAACAAGCTTTTTTTCTTTCACCTCTCAAATGGTAAAGATTTTAAAATAATGATGTGTACAGAGTGGGAAAATGCATATGCTCACACATTGTTGAGGAGCTTTTAACTGGTGCAAGTTTTCTGAAGGGGAATTTGTCAGTATATATCCAAAGTTAAAAAAAAAAACACATTAAATTGTGCAGCAAAAATCCATCTTTAAAACTACAGTCGAACAAAATTTTTAAATTGTTGTCTCTGAGTTGTGGGGATTATGGGTACATTACTTTCTGTGTATGCTTTTCTGTATTTTCCAAAATTTTTTGCAATGAATATGGATTTCAATTAAAAAAAGAGAAAAGCAAATTATGTATATAATGGAGGAAATAATTTCCTACTAACTTTTTTTAAAAAGCTTTAAAACCTTGTGAAAATGATCTTCTTGCCAATGTGTTACTTCCTTCCTCTCACCTCTGGAAGCAATTTATTAACAGTTTGAAGAACTTAAAATCAAATGTGCTTTGAAAAATTAAAACTGATGCAGACTGTGACATAACTAGCAAAAGAAAGACTGAAAGAGAAATAACACTACCTTGAGGGGAAAAAAAAATCTTTTCTACATATACATTTTAAAATGAAAAATCAAATACCTTGATGCAGTCTATTAGCCAAACCAAAGCTGCCACAATGTGCGGCCATGTATGAGGGGCCCCCACTGTATACATGGAGCTTTTGGATAATGCAAAAGGATACCTATGAAAAATTGGGAAAAAAAATAAGCTAACAATGTTCATTTTGTGAAAATAAGGGCTAAATTAAGTAAGAAGTTACATTAGAAAAATTCCACATATATATCAACAGTCTTGACTTGTTTAGAAGTAACATATTTATCAAGATTCTGTCCTTGGTTATCTTATTCTCAAATGATTTTGTGTATTTTTTGGTTTCTTCTCTGCAGATTACTTTGTACCTATATCCCTAAAGCTGCAGAGCTTGATTTACAACCAGTATATTGGACTTGTAAAAGATTGTTTGTTCCCTCAAATTCTATGTATTCCAATGAGTGTACTCCTCATCCTCAAATCCATCCTCTTTGTGTTTATTCTACACAGCCCTTCTTGACTTCATCCCATCCCACTTTCTCCAGAGCTACAATCCTGTCTTTTTTGCTTCTATAGAATCTGTCGAATCCAGCCCATCCTATTTATTTTTCACATCAGTAGTTGGAAGGCCTTATGATCTATCATCTTCAATAGTCCAGGAATAACCTCCAAACAGTGGTTTTTCTCTCCTTTTAAATTTATCCTAACATATGCTGCCCACAGTGACCAACTTAAAAGATATGATTTCTCTGACTCAAAATCTTGACAAATCAATTGAGTTTGATTCTTCTCTGTGTTCCAACAATCTCTTTAGGCTAATAAGAAATATAACATACAAACCCAAGATCTTTAAAGATTCTTGGAACCTCTTCTTCAAACTTTGTGTCAGGAAGTTCATATGATGGGCACAGGAAACCATAAAGAAAAGTGAAGATCTTTAGGAAGTCTTTAACAGAAGGAGCTTGTAGAGATTTCATGGATACGCTATACGCATATCCATTTTCTGTAAGAAACTACAATAATTTTTATGAAACATCAAACATTTGATAATAGAAAAACTAGTGGAAAATACTTAAGAGAACATTAAATACCTCACAGAGTTGTCGAATACACTGCTGAATGAATGCTTTGTCATTAAGTGGCCTTGGGTCCTTGATTTTTTCAGAACTGGAAAATATACCAAATTGACTATTCCGGGATCCATGTCCACTTGTTCTGGAAACATAAATAGTCAACACTATTTCCTTCTGTGGTCAAGTGTAAATTATTTCAAGGTGATTTTATATTTTAATAGCATCAAACATTAAAGTGCAATTCTTTTCTCTTATTCAAAGCAAAGAAAAAGAGCAAACAATGAGAAGTACAAAGTGAGGTGGAAAGAAAAATGCACTTGTGGTGCTTTGCGTTATTAACACTTATACTATCATCTAAACTTTGAGTCTACTAGATCTTCTGTATCAACCATTCTCCAAGTCTATTCAATAATCTAAATCCTTTCACCATCCTCTTTAGCTTTTCATCATCGCTTCTTCACTCTCAACCCCTTCATTTGCCATCATTTCTTGTGGGAAAATTGCTTTTGAGATGTTAAAATAGGTTGTGCATGCTTTTTTTTCATGAATATTTTGTGTCATGCAATATTATTTATCTGATTTTTATTTACCATAAATATACAGGGTTCTACTTTTTAGTTATTAATGGATACAATGTATATGCTCCATTTTAAGCCCTTTCCCACCCCAAACAAAACTTTGTTTATATCTTTATAATGGTTCCTTTTGCCTAACTTTGGGGCCCAATTTAGCTAACAACTGTAGTTTATTAAGTATCCTGAGAATAATAATTTTCCTTATTGAACAAATGCCACAAAACTAAGTTGCGATGAACACTGCTGTAACACCTGAACTCCGTTCATCAGAGCTTTATTTCTCCCTGCAAGTTTGCTTGTTGCTTGCAAGTTCTCTCCTGCCAAGGCTCTAAAAGTTCTTTAGCTTGGGCCTGGATTAATTACCTATTTTTCTCCTGACAATTTGCTAATTTGAAAACCACTTTTCTACATACTGCTATTACTTAATCTTTAATTTTTTTTTTTTTTTTTTTACCATAAAAGGAATATGTGTATAGACTTGGCTCTTTTTCTTTTTTTCTTTTTTTTTAAGTAGGTTCCATGCCCAGTGTGAAGCCCAATACAGGGCTTGAACTCATGACCCTGAGATCAAGACCTGAGATGAGATCAAGAGTTGGATGCTTAACAGACTGAGCCACCCAGGTGCCCCAGACATAGCTCGTATTCTACACAAAACAGCACCCTTAGGTATTTTTTTAAATTTTAAGAGAATTCCTCAACCAATCAAAATACTGTATCATTCAATTTATAGCTCAAGAACATAGTGTCTAGAACCAGAGTCTGTGGTTTCAAATTCTGTCTCTGTTGCTAGTTCTATGACCTTGAGTAAATAAGCTCTCTGTGCTTCAAGTTCCTCATCTATAAAATGGATACAATGACAATATCTATTCATAGGGTGCTTCTGAGGATTAAAAGAGTTAACATAGATAAAGCATTTAAAAAACATCTGGCTTATAAAAATGTTCAGTAAATGTTAAATTTTATAATAATTATCATCATTATCTCTTAAGTTCACCACCAAGAGAAAAGTTACATTACAAAAATGCCTTAAGGGGCACCTGGGTAGCTAAGTCCATTAAGCGTCTTAATTTCAGCTCAGGTCATGATCTCATGGTTGGTCAGTTTGAGTTGTGCCTCAGGCTCTGCACTAACAGCATAAGCTTGCTTGGGATCTCTCTCTCTCCCTTTCTCTCTGCTCCTCCTCCTGCCGGTGGGTGCACACTTTCTCCCTCTCTCTTAAAATTAAAAAAAAAAAAAAAAAAAGCCTTACGATTGTTCATCAACTGGAATGACTACCAGAAATACCTTAATTTGATTTCAAGGCAAAAACTTTTCATAAGGTAACAAACGTTTCATCTCTAAAGAGCCTTAATATTTAAGAGTATAAAAAAAGTTGGGGACTAAAATGTCGAACTAGATGATGGTTCCTTTTAATTTTAAAATGCTATGATTCCATACTATTTGAAAGCTAGATACAGGATTTTCAATCAACTATTCACTTATAATATGAAACAGTGGTCTGAAGTGCTGATATATTTCTTAGCTCTATCTAAAGCAGATATAACCATATAACTATTTAAAACAGAAGAAAGCTAGCTTATAACTTTCTCTTGTAAGGGACCATGCCATCTAATTTTTTGAGAACACCTTCATTAGAACTAATAAAAAAACACCATTACCTTTTACCAAATACAGAGACTTTTCTTTCAGATGTGGGTTTGTTTATACTCAACTTTCCAAAGCCTGGTTTCTCTTTGCTTTAACAAAATGGAAAAACAAACAAACAAACAAACAAAAACTTTAAAAAATAAATACAAAAAATTTTAGTTTAAGAAGTTTTTAGAAATACATTGGAACTAAAACCTTTTCCCCATTACCTATAAAAATAACTCAGAATCATGAAAATTTTTAGTAGCAATCATAGCTGTTATAAATGGGATAGGCTAACCTAACAACATGTATTAAGCAGGAATACTAAAGTGTTAAGAAGAAAGCAGAAAAAAAAAAAAACCAAAACATATCTACATTCTGATTTCAATTATCTTAAAGTATGTACATTTATGGGTAACAGGAAAAAGACTTAAAAGTAAGTATCTCCAGTCAGAGGATGATAGCTACATTTAACATTTTTCTTTTAAGGCCTACTCTGTCAGATTGCAGCTACACTTAAAAACACATATTATTTAAACAACAGAATCAAAACACTGACAATAGCAGCCTTCTGGCTTCCAATACAATTTGAGGCATAAATTTAATCTTTCAGTGTATGTAATGTGTAATAGTACAACAAATTTATCTGATTCAGAAGGAAAAGATATAAATATTTCAAATTTCTAAAAGCAGCAGGGGCTTATACTACATAAACATAAGTAGCCTAAGTACAGTTAGCAAGTACCTTGTACCTTGGTATTAGGGAAGGATTGATATAGCTCTACAGTGGCTCACAAATAGTCTTCTCTTAATTAGAAGAAACTCACAGAGAAAAACTAGTTTATGATAGTAAACTATACACCCCTTTTTCCAGTGAATAATGAGAAAACAGTTTGAAGAAGTGGTTCTGTAGGTTATTCTAAACCAGCTTATCATTGAATAACTCTGGTTAAGAATTTTGCTGGTTGGATATACTTTAGTAAATTCAAAGTTGTAGCAATGAGCCCAGTCACATAAGCAGGTCTAGAATAACGGAGGAAAATAAGGAAAAGAGTGCTGGCAGGGAATTCAGTCTTTTTTAGAGGTTGCCTGGCAAAGGGTGTAGCTTTGGAAATTTAAGGAACAAATTAGATAAAACACACGTAATAACATGCCAGTTTTTAGCCTTCACTGACCCCAAATTGGGTACCACCGTGAACAAACAAGATTCATCAGAACATCACTCATAGTACATTTTTGTATTAACCGTCTTTACAGATTTCTTTGTCCAAGACAGTAAGGTGTGAGGTACTTACGTTTGAGGGGTATGGAGGCTTTGTTTATTGAAATCCTGAGACCTTAAATCCTGCATAGAGAGGCGGCCAGCACCACCGGTGGAAACTGAACTGCGCTTCATGCTTATTACCTGCATTCACGAATTCAGTATTAAAAAATCTTTTCAGATATAGGTGGTGCATTAAGCACCAACTGTTATCTTCATCCTCAAACAGAAAGCAGCCAGGTTCCGTTGTTTCTTCAAGATAATGTTTCCCTGGGCCCTCATGTTCATGTAGGTGAAGCCCTCATTTGCAGGGAAATCTATCTAACTTCATTTAAAACTATTCAACACACACGAATATTTACTTACTGCCTACCGTGTACCCTGGGAGTGTGCAAGGCAACTGAAACGATACACTGATAAATAAGGTATAATTCCTGCCTTTGCAACGGTATCTATGGTAGTCAAAGCCTTGAATCCTCACCTAGACCACATTACTGCTGTTGGCTGTACTGACTTCACCCGGAAAAAGTCAGAGACGACCTGACAAGAACTACCTCAACATGTTTCCTTTTCTTTGGTCTTAGAGAATACAGCTATTCTCTTTTCCTAACCTCCATCTCTCTTGTTCTGTCCTTAACCCACTGTTTCCCATTTATACTCAATTACTGCCCCACTTACTTCAATCCCTCTTCTAACAAAGATTAATTATCTGTCCACAAAATGGTCTACTGATTCTCATTTCTGAGAAAATCAACACTTCATTTCCTGCATATCTACTGAAACTGTTGCCTCCTAGGATACTCATGATTGACAAAACTTTCGATCCTTTCTCATCTCTGTGTGGCATTCGACACTATACACTTAAGATTTCTCAGGTCCTGGCCTGGCTTCCTGGGAAGTGGACATTTGCTGCCATCCCTTCTCTTTTCTGGGCTGTCATTTGTCTTTTGAACTGATTACATTTTCCGGGGCACCTGGGTGGCTCAGTCAGTCCGTTAAGCGACCGACTTGGGCTCAGGTAAGTCACGATCTCACAATTTGTGAGTTCGAGCCCCCGCATTGGGCTCTGTGCTGATAGCTTGGAGCCTGGAACCTGCTTCAGATTTTGTGTCTCCCTCTCTCTCTCTGCTCCTCCCTTGCTCGCTCGCTCCCTCTCTCAAAAATAAACAGACATTAAAAACATTTTTTTCAAACTGATTACACTTTCCATCTTCGATAGGCCACCAATTTCTTCTCCTTTATACATTTCTACTATCCATTCAACTTTCCCACTCACCTATATGTGCACTCCAAATCTCTACTTAAAACGTAATTTAAGATTAAGCTTTCCTTACACGCCCACTAGGAGTATCTCAAACGCGACATCTGAAACAGGTCATCTTGTCCTTCCACTCCCTGCGCGTATCAATTCTTCCCCTTTCCTCCAGCCTGTCTTCTTCCCACCACTGTGCTCCTAGTCCCTCCTCTTCTCCCTCGGTAAATCACTGTCAGTAGAAATTTATTGATAGACTCCGGGAAACGCGCCTCGCACAGACTCCGCCCCGGAGGCCTCTCACAACAGTAGACACTAAAACGTCCCTCAGGACCTCTAAATCTAAGTTGTTGGCGCCATCACTTTCTCCCTTCAGAACACTTCTGCCTGCCCGAAATTAACCCAAAGTTACCTTTCTTCCAGTTTCGTGACACGACCCAGGGACCGAATTTCTGTAACCTGTGCAACTATCCGAGGGACAGGACAGCAGCCGCCAAAACACCAATTCTTCCTTCCACCCGCCAGCGCGGTTCGAATTTTAAAATCTCCGCCGGCGCTTACGTCATCACGTACGTCGCGCGGCTACGCAAATCTTACGCGCCGCTCCCCGTCTCTCGAACTCTGCGTATTGAGCGCGTCCCATCGTCTCACTCAGCATACTGGTGTCTCTGGTCAGTGCAAACGTCCGGTCCGATTTCTAAAGTTAGCGCTGAAGACGCGGGCGGTCTGAGTCGCTAAGTAGCGGGCAGAGCGCTCCAAATCGCCCTGGAAACACGTTTTCCGTACAGCAACATGGCCGCGCCCGTCGGCTCGTAGGAAAGGAGAAATTGCTTTGCTGTGCAAGTGGCGTCTTTCATGACCACTCTTTAGAAGGGTGCTGTTTTCATAATGCAAGTCTGGGAGGCGTCGTGCAATTTTCTGACAGAGGAAGCGGTGAGGTAGGAGATAGTTAATGCTGAGGTAGGGTGTAGTTGGCTTCGAGGATCGAACCCTAGTGGTCACCGCTAGGGTTCGGGTTGGCAATTTGCTCGCTAGGGTTTCATGGTCCTCTAGCGGTGGCCAGCGAGTGAAGCTAGGAGGAACCCACGGGGCTGGGGGGTGGGGTTCGGTGTGAAGCAGAGAGGTAGGTGAAATAGAGTTTAAGCACAATAGTTTACTTTGCTAAAATAAGACTTTCCGCTTCGCTGAGTTTGAAGTCAGAGACGAGTACTGCCCAGTACCTGGAGAGTGGTGGGGGTGGAAGGAAACCTTTGAGCCAAAGTCCGGATACCTGATTGTTGGAGCAATTGTGTGGTTAACTAGAATTGAAATTTGGGGCACGTCGCCTTTTCTGAGTTTCAGTCTTCTCGACTACATTTTTGGCTCTCCCTAGATACTACATTAGTGGTGACTCTGAAGGCAGGGCCAGCACCAGCATTACCGTTACTAGTAGCACTTGAACAATTGCGATGTGTCAGGTACTGCACAGCACTTCATGTAGATTATGTCATTTAATTCTCTAAACTGCCATCTGAGATGTCATAGAAAATGATGAATTTGGGGCTCAGTGAGATCAAATAACTTGCCCATGGCCGTACTGCTAATACTACCTGGAGTTGGAAGGTTGGATCTAAGTACTAGTATTACTAACTGTGCTATTAACCCCTTATATATATCTTATTCTGTCCCTCTCTTAAATTCTCCATTACACTGGATTTAGTAAGCAATGTTGAGAACTTTACCATCTTTTATAAAAAGATAAGGAAGTTTTGAAAAACCTAGTTGCTGGAGGAGGACTGCTCAGAACCAATTACCTTAACCATAACCTTGCAATTTTGAATTTTGCTAGGGTTTGATACTTATGATATCTGTTAAAATTGTGCTCTGCCTAGACCAGTCTTTCATTTTACCCTTTTTGCACTCTGTTGGTAGCAGTGGTTAAACAGGGTAGTATTATTACTGGAGAATGGGCTGACTTACAGCAAATGTGCTTTGAAAAAAAAAAGGGCTGATCACCTAATAACTCCTCTTGAAATTCTGTGACCTCTCTAGGTTTATCTCATTAAAAAGGGTGGATTCACATAGGTAATGTAGTATTCTTTGCTTTGACAGGACACTATCTTGAATGACTCCCTGACTTGGAGGATGTGGACCTAGTGGCCAGATTCAAGGACCAAACAGAAAGTTGTGTGGAGGGCCCAGGAAGATGGGAAGATTCAATTGAGATTCCAGAAATAAGATCAAGTTTTAATTCTCTTTTGGTAAATTGGCTGAAAATTTTGAATTAACCCTGAAATTAAAAGTTTATATTAAAACATTACATTTTTCCTTAATGTATCATGAATGTCAAATTCTCTTTTGTTTAAATGTCAAGTTTATATTCTTATACGTGAAATCTACCTGTGTATATGAAGTGTATTTTTATGGAAATGCAGGACATTTAAGAACTTATCTGGAAAGTTGGGTTTTATATCTAGACCTTAATTTCCAGAGTTTTTTTTTTTTTTTTTTTTAAAGAAGAAAATGTCTGTGGTGCATCAGCTGTCACCAGGATGGTTACTAGATCATCTTTCTTTCATTAACAACATAAACTATCAACTTCACCAGCATCATGAGCCTTGTTTGACCTCTTTTGGAAACTCTACTACATTTATTGCTTTTGACTCTACCTCTAAGCCAGATTATGATGACAGAGGAAATAGTGATGTCTTCATACAGAAATATGTTTTTCGATCTGAGCTATTTAATGTCACCAAACCTTACATAACTCCAGCTGTTCACAAAGAATGCCAACAAAGGAATGAAAAGGAGGATCCAATGAGTGGTGTTAAAGAAGAAAACTTCAATTCTATTATTGGAAAGGTAGAAAGTTTTAATAAATTTTTATTTTTCTACAGAACACACAAAAGAAGTTTGTTATTCCAGTATCTCAAATATCTTGTAATTTACTATGTCTAAATAATCAATAAAGTGTAGGAAGGCTTTAGTGTATCCAATGTAATTTTGAACTCTTTACTAACGTTCTGGCATTCTTAGAAGACCAAATTTGCATATTTCAAAAGCAAGCAATGTTTGCTCAAAAGTGAATGCTGTGTAAATTAAACCAACCTAACTAAACAACAACAAAACTCTTTCTGCTTAGTCATTTGTATTAATTGCATTTTTTACATTTGTTTTTTTCAACAACATGCTGCTTTCTCTGCAAAATTCTAAAGCAGTATATGGACTTTGGGAGATTTTTAGAGACCTGTCCATTTATACACTGGTGCAGTCTTTTGGTGAAGTTTCAAGAGTACCATACAGGATCAAATTATACTTTAATACTTCTTATGTTTCTGAAGAGTTCAGAGGTGATTATATAAAGTCCATATCAGATTATATTAAGATAGGAATAACATTTATTACTCATCCTCAAATGTTTGAGATCTTTTTTATTTGTTCGTTTTGTTTTGTTTTGTTTTGGATCTTTCTGTGTGCTGTTGTACATACAGGGATGAAACAAGACCAACACAAGTCCTGCCCTCATGGATCTTATAATTGAGGTCCATAAAGAAAGATATTAAATGAGAAAGCATGTTAAGAATTAGAATAAAGAAAGTAATACAGATAATTTATTACATTGTTCTAGTTTCCCGAAGTAGAACTTTTAATATTCTTATAATTTTTTTCTTTCAACAAATATTTATTGACTATTTGCTGTATGTCAGGCATAGAATGGAAAATACATAGATAATGTCTGAGATTTCAGTAAAATACTATATAGATTTATCATTACTGTTACTAATTCAGACAAATAATAACCAGCATTTGCAGTTTACCAAGTATGGACATCTTTTAACGTGTATACTGTTATGTTGGATAAGTTTCTCACTTCAGTATGGAAAAATATAGATAAACTTATTTAATGAATTATCTTGACAAAACTTACCTTATTTCTGATATGCCAAAGCAAATTGTACAATTAGCTTAATCTTAAGACCTTTTATTTATTCAGCCAGCAAACATTTATTATTAGCCTACTAGGAATTTGCAACCATGGCAAGCACTGCTGTTTCAGCAGTATGAAGTAGGAAGTTCCTGCTCTATTTTGTACTGTCTTACATGTTCTTTTCTATGGAGTTGTTACAGATAGAACTGTGTTAGTATGTTTGATTTGTACCTAGCCCTCAAATCAATCATAAAGAGCTACTGAAAATACATTGGATTTTTTTTTTTTAAGATAGAACATGGATAGATCCTCTCCTCAGAAACGAAGAAGTTGGGAGTAACTATACCATATATATTAACTGATAGATAACACTTGTAACTTTATACAGCATCAGCTTTCTTGTGTTACCTGGATGTCTGTGCTACATTTTATCATTGGTACTAGTTCTTATTAATGGCAGATAAAGCTAAGGTGACCTTGTATCACTCATTAAGCTTATAATAATAATAATAATAATAAATAAAAATAGAATTTTTTATTTGGGAAAGCTTATTTCCTTAGTCCATGCCCTTTTCACTGATTTTGACCTTAGTTGTCAATTATCACCTCTTAAAGACTGAGATACATGCTATGGAAAAGTGATGAAAAAGAAATACTAATATATTTCAAATTACCAATATTGTGATAGATGGCAACATAATTTTTCCTGTAATTTACTCTTTAGAAGCGTAAAAGATGTGTTGTTTTCAATCAAGGTGAATTGGACGCTATGGAATACCATACAAAGGTAAGGTATAAAATATTCATTGATGACATTGGAAGATTAATGTGAAGTTGTATAAATGTGTACAAAATAAATATGGATATTCTTAAAGATTAATTATTTTGATCAAGGTTAGAATTTAATAGTGGAGTGATTTATTGTTACTTTAACAGTAATAAACAGTTCAAACCAGTTTTTATTAAAACTTTATATACTTCTATTAGTTTACTGTTTAACATAAGTGAACTTATGCTATATTGGTTAAGTTTAGAAATTTGATAAGTTTTAAAGTCTGTTGTCCATAGCTAAAACAACTTATTAAGATGCAGAAGAAAGCATGAACAATGTAAAAGATACATTTTTAGAACATAGCAATAAAGGGATCTAGTAGTTAAAGAAATGAGGGGAAACAGAGGGTATGCAAGTATTTTAAGCTTTAACTCCCTAAGGAACCCTTTGACTGAAATGGAAAAATTGGGTTTGGAATTTGGCTTAGGAGGGATGATAATAAGTACAGTCTTGGACATGTATTAATATGATAGGACATAAAAGGTTTTTTTATCTCTTTTTTGTGGGAGAATATACATAACAAAATTTGCCATTTTAACTATATTTTAGGTGTATAATTCAATGGCATTAAGTACACTCACAATATTGTGCCCTAATCACCACCATCCATCTCCAGAACTTTTTCATCATCCCAAATAGAGTCTACACTGGTTAAGTAACTCCTCATTTTCCTTTTCCCATAGCCCCTGGTAACCTCTATTCTACCTTCTATATTTTGAATTTGCCTATTATAGGTATATAAGTGGAATCATATATTTATCCTTTTGTATCTGACTTATTTCACTTAACATAATGTCCTCAAGATCCATTTCTGTGTCAGAATTTCATTCCTTTTTAAGTCTGAGTAGTATTTCATTGTATGTCTATACTTCATTTTCTTTTATGCAGTCATTTGTTGATGGACATTTAGGTTCTTTCTACCTTTTGGCTATTGTGAATAATGCTGTTATGAATATTTGGTGTATAAGTATCTATTTCAGTCTCTCCTTTCAATTCTTTTTGGTATGTACCCAAATGTGAATTGCTGGATCATATAGTAACTTTATGTTTAACTTTTTGAGGAACTGTCAGACTTTTTCACAGCAGCTGCACCCTTTTACATTATCACCAGTAGGGCACAAGTGTTCTAGTTTCTTCACCCTCTCACTAATACGTGTAATTCACTCTTTCTTTCTTTCTTTCTTTCTTTCTTTCTTTCTTTCTTTCTTTCTTTCTTTTCTTTCTTTCATTCATAAAAGCCATCCTAGTAAGAATGGACTGGTATCTTATTGTGGTTCCCGCTAATACATTGGATTTTACATGTATTGAAGATAGTTGAATATACAAATGCTAAATCTTTCAATACCAAAAGTCTTCTCTAGTTTGTTAATTTTAGAACTCTTTCTATTGCCTGGAAATGCTACTTGCAAGATTAAACTGCAGAAGTATGCAAAAATCCAGGGTCTGATATAAGAAAGATTAATAATTTTAAGATGTTAAATGAAATTAGAGAATAGAATTTCTTAGATTCACGTGCATTCGGATTGCTAAATACTTGTGACTGTTAATGATAACTACAAATTGTGAAACATTTATGTGGTACAGAGTGCAATCAAACTCTTAAGTCATAGAACAGAATATTTACAAAATCTAATTTACAACTCTTAGTTTCAGTAGTAAATTTGAATAAAGATAATATATGGCCATTTTGTTATCAATTAACGATTTTATAGAAATTAAATCTATTGGCTATAATAGAATTTTCAAGGTTGGTATGAGGACTGTTAATAGATAAGATATGTAGATGACTTTAAGGAACATATATTAAGGAAAAGCCTGTAGGAGAGCTTGTCTTATTATTTTCTTTACTGAATCTATCTGTGCCCCTCCCTTCCTTCCTGTCTAATTCATTTACTTATTTATACATTTATTCACTAATTAATTCAGTTTACTTATAAATATTCATTAAATGCCAGTTCTATACCAGACATTGTTAGCCCTGGGACTTCAGTAGAAGTAGAGATAATGTTTCTGTCCCAGAACTTATGTTCTTGAGGGACACAATTCAACTAAACTGTTATATATATTAAAAAGCACTATCATGGAATTCTAGGATGCTAGGAGGGCACAGAGGGCGGGTGTCCAACTGAGACTTGAGGACGGGGTATCAAGAAAAGCTTTATGGAAGCAGTGATTTTGTTTGAGTCTTTGCAGTAGGCATTAGTCATATGAAGAGGGTGATGAAGAGTACTCTAGTCTTTGAGAAGAATAGGATTTGCTAAAGTTCAGAAGCAAGATGGAATAAAGTTTATTTAAGGAACTGTAAAAGGTTCAGTGTGGCTGGGCTGTGGAATGTAGAGAGAATGGTTAGAAGTGAAACTGGGGAGATAAGTTGCAGATCATGTAAGGTTTTACAAGCCCATCTTAAGACATTTAGACTTAATATTAAGGGTGGTGGGAAGCTGTTGAAAACAGATGACATGACCAGACTTGCATTTTGTTTTATTTATTTAATACTTATTTATTTTTGGATGATAATGCATTCATTTGGTAAACTTCAGAATGTACAAAGAGTATGCAGTAAAAAGTCTTTCTTTAATCCCCATCCTTCAGTCACCCGCATCCTCCTCCCAGTGCATTCGTAGAGTGGTGGTATTCATATGTGAAAGATGATAAATACATATATTCCCCTTCTTTTTTATTTAGATGGTAGCATACTTGACCCAGTTTTTCACCTTGCTTTTTTCCCCTCAGTTGAACATACTTTACAAACTGCTTTATGTCTCATTATTTTTCATACTTTAATTAGTCTTTAGCTGCTAACATTTAGGTATATTATACACATGCCATTTTCCACATGTATATCTTGCAGGATACAGTTCAAGAAATTAAGTTTCTGGGTCAGAGGTTTGAACTTTTTGGTAGATACTGTCAAATTGCTACTGTAGAGGTTTTATCCTCTTATTAGCAAACCAGAAATGTGTAATTGTGCGTATTTTCCCACATCCTTACCATTACAGTATGTGATGTATTGTTTTTGATCTTTTCCAATCTGATAGGTAAAAAATAATATTTCAGTGTGATTTTAATTTGCATTCTCTTATTAGGAGTGTAGTTAAGTATTTTCACATTCGTTTAAAAACCATTTGTATTTTTTTTATGTGAACTGTTTCTTTTGTATGTTAAAAAAATTGTGTCCTTAATTTATAGGCTCTCTCTATATGTTAGGGAAATTAGTTCTTTGTCTATGATATAAATTGCAAATATATTTTTACCAGTTTGTCATTTTAATTTTAGTTATGATTTTTTTTTTTACCTCATAAGTATTGTATTTTTATTTAGTTGAATTTATTATTATTTTTTCTTTTATGAGTTCTGGATTTTTGAGTCATAGTTGAAAAGGTATTTCTTCTTCAAGATTTTAAAAGAATTTCCCCATGTTTTCTTCTAGAATATTTATGATTTCATTTCACATTTGTATCTTTGATTCATTTAGATTTCATTGTGGTGTAAAGCAAGAGTTAAGGGTCTAACTTTGTTTTTTCCGGATGACTGCTCATTTGTCCAGCCATGATCTGTTGAGTTTTTTCTCTGTTGTTTTGAGATGCTAGATATACTAAATTCACATATGTATTTGAGTTTATTTCTGCACTTTATGTTTTTATTTAATTAATTTATTTTCGAGTCTCTTTTCAGGTTTTATAATATGTTTTACTATTTGATGTGCTCACCTCCCCCCCATCCTTATTGCTCTTGTTCTACACAGTTTTTCTATTTTGTTTATTTTTCCATATGAATTTTAGAGCATTTATTTCTTTTTTTTAATGTTTATTTTTGAGAGAGAGGGAGAGAGTGTGAACAGGGGAGGGGCAGAGAAAGAGGGAGACACAGAATCCAAAGCAGGCTCCAAGCTTTGAGCTGACAGCACAAAGCTGGATGTGGGGCTTGAACTCACAAGACTGCGAGATCATGACCTGACCCAAAGTTGGAGGCTCAACCGATTGAGCCACCCAGGCGTCCCTCTGTATCAGTTTTAGGATTAATTTTAACTTGGTTAGAAAAAAGAAGCAATTGGAATTCTTATTGCATCAAGTTCAACTTAAAATTTTAAATTAGGCTTACTGAGGTCTTTAAGATATTGATGATTCTGCCCCCAAACATGAATATGTCTTTCCATTTGTTTCAGTTTCTGTTGTCTTTTTATAAGATTTTCTTTATAAAAGTCTTGTCAATTTCTTAAGTTGCTATAGTTTTTGGTTTTTTTTCTTTTAATCTCTTGTGTTTTCTAAGTAATACTTTAAAACTCCTGAAAATAGTAATACTTTTACTTACAGCTTTCCAATTATTATATCTCTAGTTAATTTGTGTTCTGTAGTTCTACAGGGTGGAAAATAAAATACAATGTTAAATCATATTTAATAGAGTATTTATTATTGTCTTGTTCCTGAATCCGTAGGCATGATTTCCTCACTAAGCATAATACTGGCTTTTGGGCTGAGCTGCAAATAGCATGTTAAAGAAATTTTCATCTCCTCTTATTTATTGTTATTTTCAAACATGCTTATTGAATTTTATGAAATGTTTTTTTAGGCATCTGTGGAGATTGAATAGCTGATTTTTCCCCTAATATTTTCCTTTGACTTTTTTCCTCATGTGCAACCATCCTTGTATTTGAAGTATGTATTCCAAATGACCATGATGTATTATTTTCCAAATGTTCTGCTAAATTTTATTTGCTAACATTTTATTTGAGATAATGATAAGTGAGATTAATCTGATATATATTTCTTGTTTATGCATAATTATATACATATATTTGTTTACATCAATATTGGAAGTTGGAAATTTTTCTTTTTTGTCCCCCTCCCCAAGTCTTTGGTGTAATCTTTTTTTTAAAGTTTGGTAGAGGGGCACCTGGGTGGCTCAGTTGTTTAAGCATCTGACTTTGGCTCAGCTCATGATCTCACGGTTTGTGGGTTCAAGCCCCGCGTCAGGCTCTGTGCTGACAGCTCAGAGCCTGGAACCTGCTTTGGATTCTGTGTCTCCCTCTCTGTCTGCCCCTTTCCTGCCTGTGCTGATTCTCTCTCTCAAAAATAAATAAATATTAAAAAAAAAAAATTTTTTTTTAAGTTTGGTAGAGCTCTTCTTTGCAACTATTTCAGCATGTTATCTTTTCTGGACATACTTCCTTTGACAATTTAACCTTTTTCTTCTTTGGAAATAAGTTTTAGATTAAAAAATTTCATTTTCTTTTGTAGTCAGTCTTGTAAAGTATGTTATCTTAGAACATTATTTGTTTCATTAAGTTTTTAAAATTTATGCATAGTCTGTGTCTATAGTTATTTTACCTTCATTATTCATATTGTATGTTTATTCTCTTTCTTGATAGATTAGCTAATGGCTTACCTAATTTATTAGTTGTTTCTTAACTTTATCATTTTTATTTTCTAACTTATGCTTTAATCTATATTTATTTAATCCTTCCGTTAATTTTTTTCCTGACTTTTTGAGTTGTCTTAATTCACATTTTTACTTCCTTTTTGTTTATGGGAGTATTCAGCATTACAAATTTTTCTCTGGGCACTGAAACATCTCATATTATGATATGTTGTACTTTAAGCACTGTGATACAAAGTTTCATTTAAATATTATGGTTTTCTAGAGATTTGCCTAAGAGTAAATTTTTATTTTATTTATTTATATTATTTTATTATTATTTTTTAAAGAGTTGTTAGTAAATTTTTGCGTTTCCATGTTGGAGTAGTATTGTTGGATTGATGGTAAATGTTTATTAAGCTCTATTAAAAAAATGCCCAATTGTTTTCCACAGTGACTGTACTGTTTTACATTTCACACCAGCAATGAATGAGAATTCCATTTGCTTTCTATCCTCAATAGAATGGAAACCCTAGTCTTTTAAATGGGTTGCAAGCACATCTGTCTAACCGTTTAGCCTAAAGAACCTTTTTATTAACTTGGACAGGAAGTAAATCTGCCCTCTGCCTTGGAGGGAGATGCAGTATCTATCTTCCATGCTGTACACATAACCTTGAGGATTTATTCTGGAACAAAAACTGTCAGTGCCTCTCCTCTCACAGAGACTCATGGTGAATTGTCTCCCATTTGTCCTGTGAATCATGAGGTTTTTCAGTCCAAATATTGTAAACAGGCAATATTGTTGGCTCTGTGGGAACTGGCACTTTTTCTTCTGTCCTTTGGGTGGTTCTTTTCTTGGCCTTGGATAGTTCTCTCACACACTTAAGCACATGAGTACTTAGGGGAATTTTTCTAGGGTGACTACCTATACATCTACAGAGTTCTCCCTTTGGGTGGCTCTTTCCTCTCTGGTACTCTGTCCTGTGAAATCTTGTCATGATCTCCCCATATTCTCTGCTTTGTCTGTTCAGCTCTGGATTTCTCCCAGCCTCTGTCCAGATTCTTCCTTCTTGTTGTCTTAGCTGGGGCAGTCAGTAGGCCTTACCTATGATTTCTTTCACTGTCCTTTATTGCTTGATGTTCTGTATCTTGAAAGTTATTGTTCCTGTTACTCCATCTTGGTTGAAAGTAGAAGTCTTTGGCTGTTTTGAACATTTTTTCTTTATCATTGAGTTTTAGCAATTTGATTATGATGTTCCTTTAGGCAGTTTTCCCCTCCTTTGTTTGTTAAGCTTGAATCTGTGAATAATAGTCTTTAGCAAATTTGGAAATTTTTGGCCATTACCTCTTCAAATATTTTTTCTGTCCTTTTCATTTAGACACTTGTGTAGTGTGTTGTTTTCAAGTGCAATAATCTTTTCTTCTTCAGTGCCTGCTATTAGTACAACCTAGTGTATATTTCATTTTTATATTGAACAGGCATACCTTGTTTATTGTGCTTTGTTTTATTATACACTTTGCAAGTTTGTGAGATCCCTGCATCAAACGAGTCTGTCAGCGCCATTTTTTTCCAACAGCATTTGCTCACTTTGTGTCACATTTAGGTAATTCAAATTTTGTTATTATGTTTGTTATATTTGTTATGGTCATCTGTGATGAGTGATTTTTGATGTTACTATTGCAATTGTTTTGGGGCACCACAAACTGTGCACATATAAGATAGCAAACTTAATTGATAAATATTATGTACTCTGACTCCTCCAGTCATCAGCTGCTCCTGTTTGTCTCTCTCTCTTTGGGTCTCCTTATTCCCTGAGACACAACGGCCTTGCAATTAGGTTAATTGATAGCCTTGCAATTTTCTCTAAGTGCTCTACTGAAAAAAAGAGTTCCATGTCTCATACATTGAATTAAAAACTGGAAATGATTAAGTTCAGTGAGGAAGGCATGTCAAAAGCTGAGGTATGCTGAAATGTTGGCCTCTTGCACCAAACTGGTAGCCAAGTTGTGAATGCAAAGCAAAAGTTCTTGAAGGAAATTTAAAGTGTTAACCCAATGAACATAGGAATTATACATTCAGCTTTATTGGTGATATAGAGGAAGTTTGAGTGGTACGGATAGGCGATCAAACCAGCCACAACATTCCCTTAAGTCAAGTCCTAGTCCAGAGCAAGGCCCTAACTCTCTTCAATTCTATGAAGGCCGAGAGGTGAGGAAACTGTAGAAGAAAAATTTGAAGCCAGCAAAAGTTGGTTCATGAGGTTTAAGAAGCCATCTCCGTAACATCAAAGTGCATGGTGAAATAGCAAGTGATGAAGTAGAAGCTGTATCCAGAAGATCTAGCTAAGGTCATTACTGAAGGTGGCTACACTAAACAAATTTTCAATGTAGATGAAACAGCCTTCTATTGGAAGAAGATATCATCTAGGACTTTCAGTGCAAAAGACAGGCTGACTCTCTTTTTAGGGACTACTGTAGCTGGTGACTTTAAGTTGAAGCCAGTGCTCATTTACCCTTCTGAAAATACTAGGGCCCTTAAGAATTATGCTAAATTTACTCTGCATGTGCTCTCTAAGTGGAGCAACAAAGTCTGGATGACAGCACATCTGTTTACAACATGGCTTACTGAATCTCTTCAACCCACTCTTGAGATTTACTCACCGGAAGAAAAGATTCCTTTCAAAATAGGGCTTATAAATAATGCACCTGGTTGCCCAAGAGCTCTGATGGAGATGTACAGTCAGATGAATGTTGTTTTCATGCCTGCTAACACAAAATCCATTTGGCAGCTTATGGATCAAGGAGTAATTTTGACTTTCAAGTCTTACTATTGAAGAAATACATTTCATAGGGTTATAGCTTCCACAGACAGTGATGCCTCTGATGGATATGGGCACAAAGTCAATGGAAAATCTTCTGGAAAAGATTGACTATTCTAGATGTCTCTAAGAACATTTGTGATTCATGGAAAGAGGTCAAAATGTCAACATTACTGGGAGTTTGGAAGAAGTTGATTCCAACTCTAAAAGATGACTTCGAGGGGTTCCAGACTTCAGTGGAGGAAGTAACTGCAGATGTGATGGAAATAGCAAGAGAACTAAAAGTGGATCCTGAAGATGTCACCCAGTTGTTGCAATCTCATAACAGAACTTTAAAGGGTGAGGGTTTGCTTATGATGAATGAGGGGTGCTTCTGAAGGATGAGCAAAGAAAGTAGTTCCTTCAGGTGGAAGCTACTCTTGGTGAAGATGCTGTGAATTGTTGAAGTGACAACAAAGACCCTAGAATATTCCATAAACTTGGTAAAGCAGCAGCAGAGTTTGAGAGGATTGACTCCAATTTGGGAAGAAGTTCTACTGTGGGTAAAATGCTATCAAACAGCATTCATGCTACAGAGAAATTGATGTCCATGAAAGGAAGAATCCATTGATGTGGCAAACTTCATTGTTGTCTTATTTTAAGAAATTGCCATAGCTGCTTCAACCTTTAGCAACCACCACCCTTATGAGTCAACACCCATCAACATGGAGGCCAGACCCTTCGTCTGCAAAAAGAATATGACTTGCTGAAAGTTGAGATAATAGTTAGCATGTTTTAGCAATAAGGTGTTTTTTAATTAAGATATGTACATTATTTTTAAAGACATAATGCTCTTGAGCACTTAATAGACTATGTCCGGTTTATAAAATATAGCTTACAGCCCTTGCCTTCAAATAATTCCTTTATTATAAAGATAACTTGGTTTATTCTGGTGGTCTAGAACCCAACCCACAATATTTCTGTGGTATGCTGTAGTTTTCTTCTCTGGAAGCTCAATTTTTTTTTAGTAGTTTTTATGTCTCTGAACATTCTCATTTTTTGCTTTACATTTTAGGACATATGAATATGGTTATGATAAGTGCCTTATTATCCTTTCTTTTTTGCTCTTGTTCTCAATCTTTTAAATGGGCTACAAGTAAATCTATTCATACATTTCTACTATTTGTATCATCTGTATTATTCCTATGTGTGATTATTCCAACATTATGTTGTGTTTCCTTCTTTATATACCTGATAATTTTTTTAAGTTTTTTTTTTCATTTGTGTTTTTTGAGAGAGACAGAGTGGGGGAGGGGCAAAGAGAAAGAGACAGAGAATCCCAAGCAGGCTCCCCACTACCAGCACAGAGCCTGACGTGGAACTCCCAACTTACAAGTTGTGAGATCATAACCTGAGCTAAAAACAAGAGTCAGATGCTAAACTGACTGAGCCACCCAGGCACCCCTATACCTGGTAATTTTAAATTTTATTGTAAGATGTTTCAATTGTAGCTTATTGGGTACTAAATATTTTCATTTTCCTATAAATAATCATTTTTAAAAAAATTTCAAAATGTTTATTATTGAGAGAGAAAGAGAGCTCATGAGCAGGGTAGGGGTAGAGAGAGAGGGAGACAGAGGATCTGAAGCAGGCTCTGTGCTGAAGCAGAGAGCCCAGTGTGGGGCTCAAACTCTTGAACTGTGAGATCATGACCTGAGCTGAAGTCAGACGCTTAACGACTGAGCCACCTAGGCACCCCATCATATTTCTATAAATAACTTTGAAACTGGCTGATCCTTTTGTGATTTTCCTTTTTCTTTTTTTTTTCTCTTTTTAAAAAATCTATTTATTTTTTAATTTACACCCAAGTTAGTTAGCATATAGTGCAACAATAATTTCAGGAGCAGATTCCTTAATGCCTGTTACCCATTTAGCTCATGTCCCCTCCCACAACCCCTCTAGCAACCCTCTGTTTGTTCTCCATATTTAAGAGTCTCTTATGTCTTGTCCCCCTCCTTGTTTTTATATTTTTCGTTTCGCTTCCCATATGGTCATCTGGTTTGTATCTTAAATTCTTCATAGGAGTAAAGTCATATGATACTTGTCTTTCTATGAGTGACTAATTTCACTTAGCATAATATCCTCAGTTTCATCCACGTAGTTACAAATGGCAAGATTTCATTCTTTTGGATTGCTGAGTAATACTCCATTGTATATATATATATACCACATCATCTTTATCCATTCATCTATTGATGGACATTTGGGCTCTTTCCATTCTTTGGCTATTGTTGACAGTGCTGCTATAAACATTGGGGTGCATGTGCTCCTTCAAAACAGCACATGTGTATCACTTGGATAGATACCTAGTAGTGCAATTGCTGGGCTATAGGGTATTTATATGTATAATTTTTTGAGGAACCTCCATACTGTTTTCCAGAGTGGCTGCACCAGTTTGCATTCCCACCAGCTGTGCAAAAAGACCCTCTTTCTCCACATCCTTGCTAACATCTGTTGTTGCCTGAGTTGTTAATGTTAGCCATTCTGACAGGTGTGAGTTGGTATCTCATTGTGGTTTTGATTTGTATTTCCCTGATGACGAGTGATGTTGAGCATTTTTTTTCATGTGTCGGTTGGCCATCTTGATGTCTTCTTTGGAGAAGTCTTTTGCCCATTCATGTCTTTTGCCCGTTTCTTCACTGGATTATTTGTTTCTTGGGTGTTGAGTTTGATGAGTTCTTTATAGATTTTGGATCCTAACCCTTTATCTGATATGTCATTTGCAAATATGTTCTCCCATTCCATTGGCTGCCTTTCAGTTTTGTTGATTGTTTCCTTGCTGTGCAGAAGCTTTTTATTTTGATGAGGTCCCAATAGTTCATTTTTGCTTTTGTTTCCCTTGCTTCTGGAGACGTGTTGAGTAAGAAGTTGCTGTGGCCAAGGTCAAGAGGTTTTTGCCTGCTTTTTCCTCTAGGATTTTGATGGCTTCCTGTCTTACATTTAGGCCTTTAATCCATTTTGAGTTTGTTTTTGTGTGTGGTGTAAGAAAATGGTCCAGGTTCATTTTTCTGCATGTTGCTCTCCAGTTTTCCCAGCACCATTTGCTGAAGAGAGTGTCTTTATTCTGTTGGATATTCTTTCCTGCTTTGTCAAAGATTAGTTGGCCATATGTTTGGCCATTTGGTCCATTTCTGGGTTCTCTATTCCATTCCATTGATTTGAGTGTCTGTTTTTTTGCCAGTACCATACTGTCTTGATGATTACAGCTTTGTAATACATCTTGAAGTCTGGGATTGTGATGCCTCCAGCTTTGGTTTTCTTTTTCAGGATTGCTTTGGCTATTCAGGGTCTTTTCTGGTTACATACAAATTTTAGGATTGTTTATTCTAGGTCTTTAAGGAATGCTGGTGTTATTTTGACAGGGATTTCATTGAATATGTAGATTGCTTTGGGTAGTATTGACATTTTAACAATATTTGTTCTTCCTATCCAGGAGCATGGAATCTTTTTCCATTTTTTTGTGTCTTCTTCAATTTCTTTCATAAGCTTTGTATAGTTTTAGGTGTATAGATTTTTCCCTCTTTGGTTAGATTTATTCCTAGGTATTTTATGGTTTTTGGTGCAATTGTAAATGGGATCGATTCCTTGATTTCTCTTTCTGTTGCTTCATTATTGGTGTATAGGAATGCAACCGATTTTTTTGCATTGATTTTATATCCTGCAACTTTGCTGTATTCATGAATCAGTTCTAGCAGTTTTTGATGGAATATTTTGGGTTTAGCATCATGTTATGTTTGAAGAATGAAAGTTTGACCTCCTCCTGGCCGATTTGGATGCCTTTTATTTCTTTGTGTTGTCTGATTGCAGAGGCTAAGACTTCCAATACTATGTTGAATTAACAATGGTGAGAGTGGACATCCCTGTGTTATTCCTGACCTTAGGGGCTAAGCTCTCAGTTTTTCCCCATTGAGGATGATATTAGCAGTGGGTCTTTCATATATGGCTTTTATGATCTTGAGGTTTGATCCTTCTATGCCTACTTTCTTGAGGGTTTTTAATCAACAAAGGATGCTGGATTTTGTCAAATGCTTTCTCTGCATCTATTGAGATGATCATGTGGTTCTTTTCTTTTATTGATGTAATGTACCACATTGATGGCTTTGTGGATATTGAACCAGTCCTGTATCCCAGGTATAAATCCCACTTGGTCGTGATGAATAATTCTTTTAATGTATTGTTGTATCCGGTTGGCTAGTATCTTGTTGAGGATTTTTGCATCCATGTTCATGTGGGAAAGTGGTCTGTAGTTCTCCTTTTTAGTGGGGTCTTTGTCTGGTTTTGGAGTCAAGGTAATGCTGGCTTCATAGAAAGAGTTTGGAAGTTTTCCTTCCATTTCTGTTTTTTGGAACAGCTTCAAGAGAATAGGTGTTAACTCTTCTTTAAATGTTGGGTAGAATTCCCATGGAAAGCCATCTGGGCCTGGACTCTTGTTTTTTGGGAGATTTTTGATTAATAATTCGATTTCTTTACTGGTTATGGGTCTGTTCAAATTTTCTATTTCTTCCTATTTCAGCTTTGATAGTTTATATATTTCTAGGAATTTGTCTATTTCTTCCAGATTGCCCATTTTATTGGCATATAAGTGCTCATAATATTCTCTTGTTATTGTTTGTATTTATTCTGTGTTGATTTTGATCTCTCCTCTTTCATTCTTGATTTTATTTTTTTGGGCCATATCCCTTTTCTTTTTGATGAAACTGGCTAGGGGTTTATGAATTTTGTTAATTCTTTCACAGAACCAGCTTCTGGTTTCATTGATCTGTTCTACTGTTTTTTTTTTTGGGGGGGGGGGTTGATAGCATTGATTTCTGCTTTAATCTTTATTATTTCCTGTCTTCTGCTGGTTTTGGGTTTTATTTGCTGTTCTTTTCCAGCTCCCTAAGGTGTAAGGTTAGGTTGTTTATCTGAGACCTTCCTTCTTTAGGAAGGCCTGGATTGCTGTATACTTCCTTCTTATGACCACCTTTGCTGCATTCCAGAGGTTTTTGGCTGTGGTATTATAATTTTCATTAGCTTCCATGTACTTTTTAATTTCCTGTTTAACTTCTTGGTTAGCCCATTCATTCTTTAGTAGGATGTTCTTGAGTCTCCACATGTTTGTTACTTTTCCAAATTTTTTCTTGTGGTTGATTTAGAGTTTAATAGAATTGTGGTCTGAAAATATGCATGGTATGATCTCCATCTTTTTGTACTTACTTAGGGCTGATATGTGTCCCAGTATGTGATCTATTCTGGAGAATGTTCCATGTGCACTGGAGAAGAACGTATATTCTGCTGCTTTAGGATGAATGTTCTGAATATATCTTTTAAGTCCATCTGGTCTAGTATTTCATTCAAAGCCATTGTTTCCTTGTTGATTTTCTGTTTAGGTTATGTGTCCATTGCTGTGAATGGGGTGTTGAAGTCACCTAGTATTATGGTATTATTATCATTGAGTTTCTTCATGTTTGTGATTAATTGATTTATATATTTGGGTGCCACCACATTTGGAGCTTAAATGTTTACAATTGTTAGATCTTCTTGGTGGATAGACCCCTTAATTGTGATATAATGCCCTTCTGCATTTCTTGATACAGTCTTTATTTTAATGTCTAGATTGTCGGATATAAGTATGGCTACTCTGGCTTTCGTTTTTTGACCATTAGCATGATAGATGGTTCTCCATCCCCTTACTTTCGATCTGAAGGTGTCTTTAGGTCTACAGTGGGTCTCTTGTAAACAGCATATAGATGGATTTTATTCTATTACCCTATGTCTTTTGATGGGAACGTTTAGAGTGAGTACTGAAAGATATGAATTTATTGCCATTATGTTGCCTGTAGAGTTGGAGTTTCTGATAGTGTTCTCTGGTCCTTTCTAGTCATTGCTGCTTTTGTTTTGTTTTTGTTTTGTTTTTTTGGTCTTTTCTCCCCTCAGAGAGTCCCCCTTAAAATTTCTTGCAGGGCTGGTTTAGTGGTCACGAACTCCTTTAATTTTTGTTTGTCTGGGAAACTTTTTATCTCTCCTTCTGTTTTGAATGACATCCTTGTTGGATAAAGAATTCTTGGCTGCATATTTTTCTGATTTAGCACATTGAATATATCCTGCCACTCCTTTCTGGCCTGCCAAATTTCTGTGGATAGGTCTGCTGCAAACCTCATCTGTCTTCCCATGTAGGTTTAGGACTTTTTTCCCTTGCTGCTTTCATGATTTCCTCCTTGCGTGAGTATTTTGTCAGTTTGACTATGATATGCCTTGTTGATGGTCAGTTTTTGTTGAATCTAATGGGGGTCCTCTGTGCTTCCTGGATTTTGATGTCTGTGTCTTTCCCCAGGTTAGGAAAGTTTTCTGCTATGATTTGCTCATATAACCCTTCTACCCCTATTTCTCTCTCTTCCTCTTCTGTGACCCCTATGATTCTGATGTTGTTCCTTTTTTAATGAGTGACTAATTTCTCTAATTCTTAAATCGTGGTCTTTTGCCTTAATCTCCCTTTTTTTCCCTGCTTCATTATTCTCTGTACGTTTGTCCTCGCTGATTCTCTGTTCTGCCTCATCCATCCTTGCCGCCACAGCATCCATCTGTGATTGCAGCTCAGTTATAGCATTTTTAATTTCATTCTATTTTTTACTTCTTTTATCTCTGCAGAAAGTAATTCTAATCTATTTTCAACCCCAGCTAGTATTCTTATTATTGTGATTCTAAATTCTGGTTCACACATCTTGCTTGTACTGTGTTGATTAAGTCCCTGGCTGTCATTTCTTCCTATTCTTTCTTTTGGGGTGAATTCCTTCGTTTCATCATTTTGAAGGAAGAAAAGAAATTAATACGGTAAAAAAAATAAAATTAAAAAATTAAATCAACACAAAAAAATCAAATAAGTGATGCTAGATCCTAGGTGTATTTTGGTCCGTTTGTTGAAAGGAGCTTGGTATAGTAGAGAAAAAAGGGAAAGATATGAAAAGAAAAAAAAGGAAAAAAATAAGAAAAGAAAAACAGAAAAATAAAATGTTTGAAAATTTGAAAAAGTGAATACACTAAAATATAATAAAATGAAATAATGGAAGTAAAATAGAATGTAAAACATTTATAGAAAAGTGAAAAATATTGTAAAAAATTAAAAAAATATTTTTAGTAAAAATGGAAAATAAAAATAAACTTCTTCTGTTTCTGTATTCAAGAATAAGAAAAGAAAAAGAAAAAAATTGAATAGATGGACCAGGGAACAGGCTGAAGATAATTGAAATTACATTGGTTTCCCCTAGAAGTCAAGCTATGAAGCACTTTATAGTCTGTAATTAAGCAGGTGGAGAGACTTGTGTTCCTGTAGCACGAGGTTGGCCAAGTTGGGTGGGGTTTAGTGTAACGGCTCCATTCTCCATTAGATGTCGCTGCTTAGCTTACTGGGGTGGATTGTTGTGGTGCATGTAGGTGTGTATGCGCATGTGTGTGAAGGCTGAGTATGGTGTCACCCAGCTACCCAGACTCTAGTATCAGAACTCTGTGCTCTCCCTGACTGGCAATCGAGCACCCCTCCTTTGTCTCCAGTTCTATCCACTCCCCACTTTTACATTCCATGACCAAGACATTAGGATGCCAGGTGGCATCTCCCTCCTGAGTTTTTCCCAGGTGTGGCTGTATTTCCCAACTCCTCACTTCTGAGGGACTGTGACTTTGACCCATTCTGACCCTCTGGCGGAGCATCTCACTGAGCAATGGCCAGGTGCTTGGCTGCCCCCAGGAACATTCGTGGGACCCTGCTGCTGCTGATTCCCAAAGACTGTGGCTGGGTGCCAGCCCGTCCCAGAAAAAGTTCATGTGATTGTACAGCAGTTCTTGACCAGCCAATGTGGTCATTCTCAGGTCCACTGGGATCTTTGCCTATGGGGTGACCACACATCCTCCACCAAATGTCCTCATAGCAGGGGAACCACCTCTCCCTGTGTGGCCTGAGGACCCCTTGGATCTCGTTCTCTGTTCCTGGGGATTCGCTGTTCCCATCACAACAGCTCTGGGTATCGAGCTGTGGAGTTTCAGACTCTGTGCTCCCTCTGTTTATAGAGTCTTAGTGGAATTTAAACCCTCTCCTTTCTACTTTCCCCCACTTTTTTTTTTCAGTCCCTTGCGTACTCTTTCTTTTCTCTCCAGCTGCTTTTGGGGGTTGGTGGATGCTTTCCTGTGCTCTCCCCCTGTCTCTATCCTCTCTCCACAAGCAAAAACAGCTCCCTACCCTCCGCTGTTTCTCTCTCCCCCAGTTCACCTCTCCATGCTATGTACCTGCCGAGTTCTGTGGTTCAGGTTGTTCAGATTGTTGTGTTAACCCTCACATCAGTTTTCTAGGTGTACAGTATGGTTTAGTGTTGATCTGGCTGCATTTCAGGGATGAGAGGCCCCAAAAAAACTTCCAGGCTGTTCCGCCATCTTGGCACCCTGTGATTTTCTTAAACAAAGGTTTTGAAGCTTGCTCTAAGCTTTTTTAGTTAGAACCAGAGCAGCCTTTATTTTAGAGCTATTTTTCTCCCCAACGTTGAGGCAATACCCTTTTGAATAGTCTACCTGTTGCTTTGTAAATTAGGAGATTTTCCATTCTGGCTGTTGGGAGCATTGTTCCCACCTCTCTATGAGCTCTGTGTATTGTTTCCTATGATCATTTCGCATCTATTTCTTTCCCTGGCCTTGGGTAGACTTAAGTGGACCCTTCTGCAGCTTATAAGAACTCTCTTTGTAGTCTCCTCTTTGGTATCCTGCCTGGCAAATTCTAGCTGCTTTGACCTTTCCAGACCTTTCCAGCCCCATCTTCCCAGGTCAACTCATGGACTCTGAATGGGTCTCCTTCTCTGTGCTGCTGGCTGGAAACTCTCAAGGTAGTAAGCTGGAGAAATCATTTTGTTTCTCCTTTTTTTTAGGGACCACTGTTCTTCATTACTTGACATCCATCTAAGGTCTGAAAGCCTTTTTAATAAATTACACATTTTATACATTTGTAAAAAGTAATTTCAGATGAAAAGTGAAATCTGACTTCTGGTACTCCATCTTGTCCAGAAGTGGAACTTAGATTTCAATTTTATAATTATTGTAGTTATATTTTCACAGAACTGTGTTTTTATGTTCATTTAACAGTTTCTTTTTTTTTTTTTATTAAAAAAATTTTTTTTAATGTTTATTTCTTGAGAGAGAGACAGAGTGTGAGTGGGGGGAGGGACAGAGAGAGAAGGAGACACAGAATCCAAAGCAGGCTCCAGGCTCCAAGCTGTCAGCACAGAGCTCAGTGCGGGCCTTGAACTCAGAAACTGCGAGATCATGACCTGAGCTGAAGTCGGACACTGAACCGACTGAGCCACCCAGGTGCCCCAACAGTTGCTTTTTTCTTTACAATTTAAGTACTATATTAGAGTTAAAAGGTATGTTTATTTTAAAAGTGGATCACTAAAGAAACAATATTATATGTGATTTAAACTTAGCTTGCTTTACAGATTAGAAATTCTGCTTTCTTTTGGAAACATGCATGTTATTAAATTCACCCTTGTTTTGTTTTTTTTCAAATTCATCTTAATACCTTTTTTTTTTTTTTTTTTTTTTTTTTGGAGAGAGAGAGAGAGAGAAGGGGGGGGGTGAGTAGGGAAGGGCAGAGGAATAGAGATAATTTTGATTGGCTCTATGCTCAGCCAGAGCCCAACCTGGGGCTCAATCCCATGACCCTGAGGGTCATGACCTGAGCTGAAATCAAGAGTTGGATGCTTGACTGAGCCACCCAGGCACCCTTCGTTTTAATACATTTTTAAGAATGTGTTTTTTTATGTGCATTATTTAGTTATTTAACTGTAAGTGAATTTATGAGGTTTGTTTCATTCCACTTTTAAGAAACAGTACTTCAAAGGTATACTCACATAGTTTTATTTTTACATTGTATGTTAAAATTATTTTAGTGTAAGCTTTAAAAATATTGATTTCATCCATAAGTTCAAATACTCAAAACATAGTAGGAATTTCATTATTTAGGTAATTGTTTTAATGTTAATGACTTTAATATACTGTAACAAATTTTTCTTACAGATCAGGGGACTGATTTTGGATGGCTCTTCGGAGTTAATCCAAGAAGGTCTCAAGAGTGGCTTTCTTCATCCACTTTCTGAAAAATGGAACAAGTGTAGTGAGCCCATTACTTTACCACTTGATACCTGCAATTTGTCAGAATTATGTGCAATGGCAAAGCATTTGCCTTCTCTGAATGAAATGGAACTGCAGGCATTACAATTGACGGAAGAGGATATGTCTGTTACAGAACAGGATTTATTTTCACGGATTGTTGAAAACAACTCTAGCTTTACAAAAATTATTACGTTAATGGGACAGAAATACCTGGTGCCACCAAAAAGCAGTTTTCTTTTGTCTGACATTTCTTGCATGCATCCACTTCTGAACTGTAAGTAATTATGCTATTAGAAAAATACAATTTTTCTGTGGCATTAAAAGTCAAGAGCTAGTCTGAATGCTGAATGAGGGTCAACATTTTATGAGGATAGGGTAAACACTTCATTTTCTCTGTGTAATTTTTGTTTAAAAATTTTAAAAGTGCTGAGTTTGGGTTTAAAAAATTAAAAAAAAATTAAAAAATAAGAATTATGAACAAAGCATCAAAAAGTAGTTAGTCCCCATGAGAGCAAACACAGTTGCTGCTCTGTACTTTGGAATTCAGGATACATTTGGTTTTGGCCAAACAATTTTATTTAAAATTAAAAAAAAAAATTAAAAAATTTTTTTTGGAGAGAGAGTGTGGGTAGGAGAGGGTCACAGAGAGAGGGAGACACAGAATCCAAAGCAGGCTCCAGGCTCTGAGCTGTCAGCACAGAGACCAACGTGGGCTTGAGCCTACAAACCATGAGATCATGACCAGAGCTGAAGTCAGGTGCTTAACCAACTGAGCCACCTAGGCACCCCTAAACAATTTTATTTAACTTTTCTTTATAGCAAATTAGAAACACTTCAGATATGAATATTTACACCCTAACCTTTTAGGGTTACATATTAAGCTAATGTTCACATTTATTGTCTAAAATTTCTTGAAATATCTTCCTGTATAATGTTAACACAATTTAAAGATTGAAGTCCACAGCTGAATTTGGATTTAGATTCTGAAGCTTAACTGTTAGTCTTTGGGCTAATAAAAAGAGCCTTGGTTTCCTAGTTTATAAAATGGGTATGATAATAACCTACTTCTGAAAGTCATTTTGAGGATTAAGTGAATTAATCTGCATCAATTGCTTATGTCAGGGACTTATATGTATTTAATAAATTGTTACTATTACAATCTAAGAGATGAGGTAGGAAAGAAATATTTAAATTTGCTATTTATTGTTATTTGGGCATTTAATAGCAACATTTTAAGGTATTAATTGACATAGTTCATTGAGGAAAAGCTTCTTTTAATTGCTATCAAGCCATGTTACATATGAGTGGTTATTCATGTCACAGATTCTTCAGGGTAGATGACAGGATAATAAATTAATGGGAAATTATGCTATGTTTGAATGCTGTTTTCCATTCTTTTTGATATTTGTCACTCTAATAGTTTGAAAACTGTTACTTCCTCATTTTAATTTGCACTGTTTTGATTATGTATGAAATTCTAGATTTACCAAAATATAGCTATGTTTTTAAAAGCTATGTTTATAAAAGGACAGCTCTTCCTTACAGTAAAATTCCAATTAATAAATGTGGGTAGACTGATAGAACTAGAAAGTTTCTATCTGGCAAACACCATAGTAATTGGATGTCAAAGTGGTAGGTGAAAAGATAAGACATGGGATATTTGCACGGTCTGAAAATATCTCCTTACATGATATTTATTAATTACAAAGGGAAAACTGGAGAAACTTGGTAGACAGCACTTTAACCAAGTGGTTAAAGTTAGTATCACCAATAATGAGACATTTTGACATCTCTTATTTCCTGATTACTTTGGTAATACTCTTGCCAAAAATTAATAACTAAATTTAATCATGAGGAAGTACCAAACCCAAATTAGGAGACATTCTATAAGATAACTGGCCAGTAGCCTTCAAAATGTCGGTAATAAATGACAAAAAAAGACAGGAACTTTTCCAGAGTGGAAGAGATTGAGGACACATGGCAACTAGATGCAATGTGTGATCCTGGTTTGGATCCTGGGCCAGAAAAAGGCAATTGTAGACAATTGGGGAAGTTATATTATGGTGGGCATATCAGGTTTAAGATAAATTATTTCAAAAGAAAGTTTAAAAAAAGTAAAGCAAAAAACCCAAAAAACCCCAAAAAACTAACCCCTCCTACATTTGAAAGGACCATATTAACATGGCTACAAAGATTTATAGGGCATTTACAGATGATTGGTATCTAACTAAGTGAGCTGTAGTTATTTTCAGGTAGTCTTTGAATAAATAGCAATAGGTGAAATTATGTTAAAATTCTAGCTGTACTAAATTATAAGGGAAATTTAATTTTTCTAGGTTAAATTATTCTATTTGAATAAATGCTACAAATCCTTTTGTTGCATTCCATTATATTTGTATCTGTAGTAAATGCACTTTTAATTTTTATTTATTTATTTTTTAATGTTTATTTTTGAGAGAGAGAGACACACACAGAGTGTGAGTGGGGGAGGGGCAGAGAGAGAGGGAGACACAGGATCTGAAGCAAGTTCCAGGCTCCAAACTGTCAGCACAGAGCCTGACGCGGGGTGGCTCAAACTCACGGAACGTGAGATCATGACCTGAGCTGAAGTCAGACACTTAACTGACTGAGCCACCCAGGCGCCCCATTGCACTTTAGTTTTTAAAGTGATCATCTATGGAACGTACTTTCTGAAATACCTTGTGTGTTTGTTTTCAGGTAGGAAAACATATGATGTAATTGTGATAGATCCACCATGGCAGAACAAATCAGTTAAAAGGAGTAACAGGTAAGAATAAACAAATTAACCTATTAGATGTGGTTTCTAAAAGATATTGTCCTTTGTAAATTCTAGTTACATATGCCAAAAGCATTATTTTGAGATAAAGTTTGTCTGAAACTACTAAAATATTTTCATTTAAATTTTGTTTATTTTTAAAAATATTTATGTGTCTATGTACATATGTTTGTATGTATTTATTTAGAGAGCACACGTGAGCCTGGGAGGGACAGAGGGAGAGGGAGAGAGAGAATCTTATGCAGGCTCCAGGCCCAGTGTGGTGGCTCAACTCAGGGCTTGAGCCAAAATCAAGAGTCAGATGCTTAACCAACTGAGCCACCCAAGTGCCCCTTTTCACTTAAATTTTTAATTTCCCTAAATAGGTAATTCTCTTGGATTAGAACTATGTATAGGTAAAATAAAAGTGTCACAAGTGATATACTTATTAATGACTGAGGTTACTGACTGAACTAGTTCATGGATATTTCTATAACACCAAATGGCAACATTTTTGCCTTCTTTGATATCAAATTTTTAACTTTGGAAATATGTACCAAAATATGGGCATACCTTGTTTTATTGTGCTTCACTTTGTTGTGCTTTGCAGTTATTGCCTTTTTTTTTTTTTTTTTTAAATTGTAGGTTTTTGGCAACCCTGCATTCAGCAAGTCTTTGGCATCATTTTTCCAATAGTATTTGCTCATTTTGTGTCTCTCTGTCACATTTTGCCATATCTCAGACTTCTTCATTATATTTGTTATGGTGATCTGTGATCAGTGATTAACTCACTGAAAACTCAGATGATGGTTACATTTTTTAGCAATGAAATATGTATGTTGTTTTTTAAGAAATATTGCTGTTGCATACTTAGTTGATGAGTGTAGTATAAGCATAACCCAAAATTAATTTGACTCACTTTTTTAAAGTGATATTAGCTTTGTTGTGGTGGTCTGGAACTGAACCTGCAGTATCTCTGAGGTATGCTTGTATAGTTTTCCTCAGTAGCTGCTATGAATGAATTTGTCTACCCTATCTTTAACTTTTTTACTTTGTCAGCTTTTTTGTATGTCATCTCTTAGAGTAATCAGTTTAATTACTAAGAGGACATTTCCTTTTTTTTTTTTAATGTTTATTTTTGAGAGAGGGAGGGGGAGCGGCAGAGAGAGAGGGAGACAGAATCTGAAGCAGGCTCCAAGCTCTGAGTGGTCAGCACAGGTCCCCATGAAGGGCTTGAACTCACAGACCACGAGATCATGACCTGAGCCGAAGTTGAACGTGTAACCGACTGAGCCAGCCAAGTGCCTCTCCTTTTTCTTTTTTTTATTTATTTTGAGCGGGGGGGAGGAGCAGAGAGAGAGAGAGAGAGACAAGGAGAGAGAATCCTGAGCAGGCTCCATGCTGTCAGCACAGAGCCCAGTGCAGGGCTCCATCTCACAAACTGTAAGGCACCACCTGAGCCAAACTGAAGAGTCTGCTTAACGGACTGAGCCACCCAGGTGCCTCGAGGACATTTCCTTTTAATAGTTTTTTTTTTAAACTTTAAGTTTTCCTCTCTTATACTAGTGAATATCTTCAGTTATATTTCCTCTGAATGTTCAGGTCTAGACTTGAACACTTCCTATTACCTTGACTTCAACTTCATGTGAAATTTCTTTATCTCCACAATTATCTCCAGTTTTCTTGTCGTTTTTTGTTTATGAGCTGGGATATTTTTCTCTTAAAGTTGCAAGAATCATACAGAGTATTCTTGTATCCTCTATGTGTGTGTTTGTATGTAGATATCTATACATAATTTTTTCTAAGCCATTTGAAAATAAATTATTTAAGAGAAAAAGTAAGTTACTCTGAAATATTTCATTCTATATTTCCTAAAAACAAAGAAATTCTCACATGTAATCATAATGCAATTGTCAAAATAGGTAATTAACATTGATATAGTACTGTTACTGATATAGCACTAGTATCTCATATATAGACCTTATTCAGGTTATCAGTTATCTCGGAAATTTTTGGCAAAATAAAATCCTGGATCATGCCTTATATTCAATTGTCATGTCTCTTTAGTATCCTTTAATTTGGAAGTTCCTGAGTCTTTTCTCAGGAACTTTTCTCAGGTGTTTCAGGAAATTGACATTTAAAATTTTTTTTTATTTTTTATGTTTATTTTTGAGAGAGAGACAGAGCATGAGCAGGGGAGAGACAGAAAGAGAGGGAGACACAGAATCTGAAGCAGGCTCCAGGCTCTGAGCTGTCAGCACAGAGCCTGATTTGAGACTGGAACTCATGAACCGTGAGACCATGACCTGAGCTGAAGTTTGATGCTTAACCCAAGTGAGCTATCCAGGCATCCTGGCAATTGACATTTTTGAAAGTAGCAATAAAAAAGTAATACAGCATCCATTGATGAGTCTTGCCCAAATCACTTATTTTTAAGGTAGTTGCTAAATGGTGATTGTACATGTGTGGGCTCATTTTTGGGCTCTCTATTCTGTTTTGTTGATGTACGTGTGTTTCTTTGTACCATTATCATACATTTAATATACTTTGAAATCAGTACGATCTTCCTGCTTTGTTCTTAAGACCACTTTTGCTATTTAGGGTTTTTGTAGTTCCATACAAATTTTAGGATTCTTTGTTCTAGTTGTTAAAAATGCCATTGGTATTTTGATAGGGGTTGCGTTAAATCTGTAGATTGCTTTGTGTAGTATGGACATTCTCATGATACTAATTCTTCGAGTCCGTGAGCACAGTGTATATTTCCATTTATTTGTCTTGTCTTCAGTTTTTTCCATCTATGTCTTACACTTTTCAAGAGTACAGGTCTTTCACTTCTTTGGTTAAATTTTTTCCTAGGTATTTTATTCTTTTTGGTGCAATTGTAAATGGGATTGTTTTCTTAACTTCTCTTTCTGATAGCTCATTATTAGTGTACATAAATGCAATGGGTTAGATTTCTGTATGTTCATTTGGTATTGTGTGATTTTCCTGAATTATTTTATTAGTTTTAATAGTTTTTCAGTGGAGCCTTATGGTTTTCTCTAGATGATTATTATGTCATCTGCAAGTAGTGATAGTTCTACTTATTCTTTTTCAATTTGGATGCCTTTAATTTTTTTTTTCTTACCTAATTGATGTGGCTAGGATTGCCAATACTATGCTGAATAAGTGGTGAGAATGGGTATCCTTGTCTTGCTCCTAATCTTGGAGGAAATGCTTTCAGCTTTTCACCACTCAGTATGATTTTCCCTGAGGGTTTATCACATATGGCCTTTATTATACTTGGTGTGTTCTTTCTGTATCCACTTTTTTAGGGTTTTTATCATAAATGGATGTTGTATATGTCAATGCTTTTTTTGCATCTATTGAGGTGATCATATTTTATCTTTAATTTTGTTAATGTGGTACATTATATTGGTAAATTCCACTGGGTCATTGTGTATGATCCTTTTAACATGTTGATTTTGATTTACTAATATTTTGAAGAGGATTTTTGCATCTGTGTTTATTGGGGATATTGGCCTGTAATTTTCTTTTTTAGTGGTATCTTTGTCTGATTCTGGTATTGGTGTTCTGCTGGCCTTGTAAAATGAGTTTAGAAGAATTTCTTCCTCTTCAATTTTTTGGAATAATTTGAGAAGAATAGTTACTAACTCCTCTTTAAATGTTTAGTAGATATCATATATGAAGCAATGTGGTCTTGGACTTTTGTTTTCTGGGAATTTTTAAATTACTGATCCAATTTCATTACTTGTAATTGGTATATTCGGATGTTCTATTTCTCTGTGATTCAGTCTTGTAAGGTTGTGTGTTTCCAGGAACTTATGCATTTCTTCAATGTTTTCCATTTTGTTGGCACATAATTTTTTTTAGTACTCTTCTGTGATACATAGTCTCCTACGTATTTCTGTGGTTTCAGTTGTAACTTCTCTTTCATTTTTGATTTTATTCATGTGAGCCCTTTCTTTTTTCTTGATGAGTCTGACTAGGGTTTTTCAATTTTAACTTTTTAAAGAACCAGATTTTAGTTTCATTGATTTCTTCCTCCTCCTCCTCCTGCTCCCCTTCTTCTTGTTCTTGTTCTTGTTCTTCTTCTTCTTCTTGTTCTTCTTCTTCTTCTTTAGTTTCTATTTCAGTTATGCCACTATAATCTTTTTTTTTTTTTTTTTTATTTCCACTCTAAACTTTGTTATTTCCTTTTTTCTACTAACTTTAGGCTTTGTTCTTATTTTTCTAGTTTAGGTTATATTGTTTATTTGGGATTTTTCTTCTTTCTTCTTTTTCTTTTTTCTGCTACAAGCTGCTTTATTGCTCCTTCTTTCTACATCTCATGTCAGCTGTTGCTCGTGGCCTGGGACCAGCCTGAGTGTCACTACCCAGCAGGCCAACCATACAGACTATCCACAACTTCCCTTCCTTTCTGGAAAGCAAGAAACCTCATTTATGCCTCCACATGCCAGCTTCAAGAGGTCTGACACACAGCTGTCACAGTGTCCTTTTGGGAAAACAGTTTATTCTCCCTAGCCTCAACTGAAAGCCCCTTTTCATTTTAGTACATGTTTACTCCAAATTACAGAATTCTCAGTTATCAATAAGTATAGTAATTTGGTTTCCTAATTATTAGACTTGTAAACTTAAAAATTCTTCCTTCCCAAACACCCAAGTACCCTACAGCTAAACCTCAGGGATTTTTCTTGTTTCCTTAGGTAGGTTTGTATCACTATGAACGTCTCTCTTAGGACTGCTTTTGCTGCAATTTTGGAAAGTTGCAAAAAGATGGAAAAGTGTTTCCATTTTCTTTTCCTCTCCTCTCCTCTCCTCTCCTCTCCTCTCCTCTCCTCTCCTCTCCTCTCCTTTCCTTTCTTTTCTTTTCTATTTCTTTTTTTAATTTTGGAGAGAGAGTGCAATTGGGGGAGGGGGCAGAGGGAGAGAAAGAGAATCTTAAGCAGATGGGCCCAATTCCATGACCCTGAGATCATGACCTGAGCTGAAATCAAGAGTTGGACACTTAACTAAGCCACCCAGGCACCCTGTGTGTTTCTATTTTCATTTGTCTCAAAGTATTTTTTGATTTCCTCTTTGATTTGTTTGTTTACTCATTGGTTGTTCAGTAACAGTTTTTACTGTTTTACTGAACAGTTGTTCAGTAACAGTCTCCACATGTTTATGGTTTTCTTTTAGTTTTCGTCTTATAAATGATTTCTAGTTTCATACTATTGTGGTTGGAAAAGATGCTCCATGTCTTTTTAAACTTATTGAGACTTGTTTTGTGGCCTACCACATGATCTGTTCTAAAGAATGTTCCATGTGCCATTAAAAAAAAATGTGCATTCTGCAGTTTTGGGGTGAATTGTGCTGTATATATTTATTACATCCATCTGGTGTAGTGTGTTGTTTAAGGGCAATATTTCCTTATTGATTTTCTATCTGGATGATGTATCCATTGATGTAAGTGGGGTATTGAAGTCCCCTATTATTATTGTATTAACGTCAATTTCTTCCTTTAGGTCTTTTAATACTTGCTTTAAATATTTAGATGCTACTGTGTTGGGCTTATAAATATTTGTAACTGTTGTATCATCTTCTTGGATTGGCTCCTTTGTCATTATGTAATGCTCTTCTTTATCTTTTGTTGTAAAGTTTATTTTGTCTGATATGAGTATTGGTACTTCAGCCTTCATTTTGGTTTTATTTGCATAGAGTACCTTTTTCCATCACTTTATGTTTTTAGTCTATATGTGACTTTAGATGTGAAGTGAGTTTCTTCCAGACAGCATATAGATGGATCTTATTTTTTTAGCCATTAAGCTTCCCTATGTCTTTTGACTGGAACATTTTAGTCCATTTTATTTAAAGTAATTATTGATTGGTATGTATTTACTGACATCTTAATTGTTTTTTGGTTGTTTTTTTAGTTCTTCTGTGTTTCTTTGTCCTTCCTTTGGTCTCTTCCCTTGTGATTTTATGGTTTTCTTTAGAGTTATGTTTGGGTTCTTTTGTCTTTATGTTTTGTATATCTGTTGTTTCTGTTTTTGACATCATATTTTACATCTTTTTAAATTTTGTATCCCTTAACTACTTATTGTAGCTATAGTTGAGTTTAAGTTTTTAAAAAATGTTTATTTTTATTTTTAAAAAAATTTTTTTAACGTTTATTTATTTTTGAGACAGAGAGAGACAGAGCATGAATGGGGGAGGGTCAGAGAGAGGGAGACACAGAATCCGAAACAGGCTCCAGGCTCCGAGCTGTCAGCACAGAGCCCGACGTGGGGCTCGAACCCACGGACCGTGAGATCATGACCTGAGCCGAAGTCGGCCGCTCAACCGACCGAGCCACCCAGGCGCCCCCAAAAATGTTTATTTTTGAGAGAAGGAGAGTATGTGTGCATACATGTGCATGTGCAAGTTGGGGAGGGGCAGAGAGAGAGGGAGAAAGAGGATCTGAAGCAGGGTTTGCACTGATAGCAGAGAGCCCTATGCAGGGCTCAAACTCACGAACTGTGAGATCATGACCTGAGCCAAAATCGGATGCTTAATCGGGTGCTTAATCGACTGAGCCACCCAGGTGCCCAAGTTTACTTTTTTTGTCTTTATCCTAAAACTAGCTTTTTAATTGGTTCATCTACTGCTGCCTTTACTATAGTTTTTGCCTTTATGAGTGAGATTTTTTTCTTTCATATATTTCCCTATTTTTAGTCATGGTACTTTATTTTCTGCTTGAAGAAGATCTTTTAACATTTCTTGTAAGGCTGGTTTAGGATGAATTCCTTTAGTTTTTGCTTGTCTGGGAAACCCTTTATCTCTCTTTCAATTCTGAATGACAGCCTTGCTGGGTATTTTTGGTTGTAAGTTTTACCTTTTCAGCACTTTAAATATATCCTGGTACTCCCTCTGGCTTGCAAAGTTTTTGCTGAAAAATGAGATGATCAGGGTGCCTGGGTGGTTCATTTGGTTTAGTGTAGTGTCTGATTCTTGATTTTTGCTCAGGTCGTGATCCCAGGGCCATGGGATCTATCCCTGCATCAGGCTCTGTACAGAGCATGGAGCCTGCTCGAGATTCTCTCTTTCTCTCAGTCCCTCTCCCCAGCTTGTGTGTGTGCTCTCTCTTTCTTTCTCTCTCTAAAGTAAAAATAAAATGAGCTGATCATCTTACGTAGTTTTCCTCATTTATTACTATTGGTTTTTTTATTGCTGCTTTCAACATTCATTAACTTTTGCTATTTTATTATTTATAATATGTCTTGTTGGAGCTCTTTGGGCCCATTTTATTAGGGGCTCTTTATGTTTTCTGCATTTGGTATGTATTTCCTTTCCCAAGTTAGGGAAGTTTTCAGGCATTATTTCTTCAAATTTTCTGGCAGTTTTCCTCTCTCTTTTCCTTCTGGGACCCATATAATGAGAATGTTGTATGCTTGTTCCAGAGGGCCCTTAAAACTATCCTCCTTAAAAAAATCTTCTTTGCCTTTCTCATTGTATAATTTCAACTGTTCTCTCTTCCAGATTGCTGATTCATCCTTCTCTCTTATGTAATTTGCTTTTGGTTCTTTTTAGTGTATTTTTCATTTCAGTTATTCCTCAGCTCTGATTGGTTCTTTTTTAATATTTTCTTTCTCTTTGTTGAAGTTCTCACTGTGTTCTTCCATTTTTCTCCTGTATTTGGTGAGCATCTTTATGACCATTACTTTGAACTCTTTATCAGGTAAATTACTTGTCTTCTTTTCTTTAGGTTTTTCTTTTTTTCTGGTGTTTGGAATGTATTTCTCTGTCTCATTTTGTTTGACTTTCTGTGTGTGTTTGTATGAATTAGCTAAAAGAGCTAACTTTCTTGGTATTGAAGGAGTGGCCTTGTGTAGGACTGCCTGCTGTGTAGGCAGTGTGCCCGATGACTTTGGCAGGCTGGCTAGAGCTGGAGTGGGCATGGCTTGGAGGTCCTGGGACATGTGCTGTGGCTACCTCTGTGGAAATGGTGGAGCTGGAGTGGGTGTAGGCTGGGTATGTCCTATGTGGATGTGCTATGCTGGGCTGCCTTTGTGGAATGGCTGGATTTGGCATAGGCCCATTGGGTTCTGGAGGGTGTTATGTCAGGGCTGACTTGGCAGGATGGCTGGAGCTAGGGCTGACATGGCTAGGGACCTGTGTACTGTGTGGGGGCTGTCTTTGAGGGATAGCTGGAGCTGGTGTGGGCCAGAGGTCTAGAGTGTGCTGGGGTGGCCCTAGCAAGTTGGTAGAGTACCTGGACCCTGGTCTTGTTTATGGTATGAAGGTGGATGTAGAATGTAAAAATGCCTCTTAACCCCAGTGAGAGTTCCAGTGGTTTTATTACCTATTTATTCAATGCTCTAGTATGAGTAAATGTATTTCCTTCATTTACAGTCTATTTGCCTTTTAAACTGCTATGCCTGGGAGCAGGTGAGTCAGTGTGCTGGCCTCTCATCAATACCCTTCTCTCCTCTAGTCACCTAGTCAGGAGTGGGGTTCCTGTTTTATCCATATTTCTCCTACTTTTTCCTGTTGGTCCCTTTACCATTTGTTGTGTAGAAGCTGTGTAATCAGCCCTGTCTTCTTCCAGAGGAATTGTCTCTATATAGGCCTAGATTTAGCATGTGGGAGGAGGTGAGTTCAGAGTCTTATGTTGCCATGTTGGACCCTCTTAGCAAATTTTAATGCTTTCAGTCTGTTCTGTATTTTAGTTACAAGGGTGAGTGATCTCTTTTTTCTTTTGTTATTATATTATAAACATTAGATTGTGTGCTCTTTGAGAGAAGGGTGCTAATATAGGTTTTTAAAAACTGAGATAAAATTAACCATTTTCTCCACTTTAAAGTGTACAGTTTAGTGGTTTAATTCATTTACAATGTTGTCCAACTATTACCTTATATTATTCTGGAATATTTCCATCACTCCCAAAAGAATCCTTGTTCTTCTCAGTTCCCCTCTTTGCCCATACACTGGCAGCCATTAATCTTCCTTCTGTCTCTATGAACCTACCTTTTGGGACATTACATGTAAATGAAATCATATAACATGTGGCCTTTGTGTCTGGCTTGCTTCATTTGATATTTGTTTTCATGTTTCATCCATGTTTTAGCATATATCAGTATTTCATTCTTTTTAATGGCTGCACAATATTCCATTGAATGGATATATCTATACATCCATATATATCCCTGTATATTGAGGTATATATATATATATATGTGTATATATATATACCTTAATATATTATAGGTTCAGCAGTTGGTGATGTTTGCATGATTTCCAGCTTTTGGCTGTAATGGTGCTATAAGCATTTGTATATAAGCTTTTCCATGAACACGTGTATTAAAGAATTTGGCCTTGCCCAAACAGAAGTTTGACCTTTGTCTTCAGCTTCTGGGAGGTAATCTGTATTATACCTGATAGGATTATTTTTATTTTAGTGTGCTTGAGTTGGGGGGTGGGGAAGTTGGGACACTGGTTACATAAACAGTTTTAGGGTAGGGACTGTCTACACTAGAGACAGTCTGGTGTCATTTAAGGTAGGAGCTTTGAGTCCCAATGGTATTAGTTGACCTGGAGACTGAGTTCAACCACCTGGGCAATTAGTCACTCTGTCATGCGTATGTAATGCATCTCCAGTTAAAACTCTGGACACTGAAGCTGGGGTAAACTTCCCTGGTTATTAATACTCTGTGTGCATTATCACACACTGATGCCAGGAGGGTAATGCATTCTGACTTCACGGGAAAGGACCATTGGAGGCTTTGTGTTTGGAAGCACTCCCCCCCACCCCCCCAACCCCGCTCTGCTCTGAATTTCTTCCTTTGCCTGATTTTAATCTGTAATAAAGCATAATAACTTTTACATGATAAACTGTAGTAAATCGTTTTCTATAACAAATTGTAATCATGATTATAATAGCTTTCAGTAAGTTCTATGAGTCATTTTGACAAATTATTGAACTTCAGAGTGGTTTTAGAAACTGCCCAAACTAGTTAGTTGTGGAAGAGAGGCAGTCTTAGGGCCTGTTCCTTCAGGCATTGTAGTTGACTAATTCCAGGCAACATGTTTTCAATTATCTTGGGTATTTACCTAGGAATAGAGTTGCTGCATCATATGGCGATTCTACCTTTAGCTCGTGAGGAACCACTGAACTATTTTTCTTTTCTTTTCTTTTTTTTAATGTTTATTTATTTTTGAGAGAGACAGAGACAGAATGTGAGTGGGTTAGGGGCAGAGAGAGAGGGAGACACAGAATCAGAAGCAGCCTCCAGCTCTGAGTTGTCAGCACAGGGCCCAACGCAGGGCTCGAACTCATGAGCTGTGAGATCATCACCTGAGCCGAAGTCAGACACTCAACCGACTGAGCCACCCAGGCGCCCCTGAACTATTTTTCACATTGTATTGTGTCATTTTCCATTTTCCATTCCTACCAGCAATGTATGAGGGTTCCAGTTTCTCTACATTCTTAGTGACCCTTACTTTCTGTTTTTATTGTTGATGTTTGTTTTAAATTATAGCCATCCTGATGGGCATACAATGATGTCTTGTGGTTTTGATTTGCATTTCTCTAATGACTAATGATATTGAGCATCTTTTCATGTCCTTATTGATCATCTGTATATATTCTTTGGAGAATTGACTGTTCAGATCCTTTGCACATTTTAAAGTTATTTGTCTTTTGTTGATTTCTAAGAGTTCTTTATATATTCTGGATTCTAGGCCCTTACCTTGTATGATTGGTAAGTATTTTCTCCTATTTGCCATGTTGCCTTTTCACTTAATTTCTACTGTTTTCAAAGCACAAAGTTTTACATTTTGTGGAAGTCAAACTTAACCTTTGTTGCTTGTGCATTTGGTATTGTGTTTAAGAAACCATTGCCTTTAGGGCACCTGGGTGGCTCAGTCGTTAAGCATTTGACTCGTAGTTCATGAGTTTGAGTCCCACATCGAGCCCTGCTTCAGGTGAGCTTGTGCCCTGCTTGGTGAGAGCACGAGCCCTGCTTTGGGTAAAACATGAGCTCTGGGTGAGCCCCACTTCTCTATTTCTTTCTCTGCCCCTCGCTCACTTGTGCCTGCTCTCTCTCTCAAAAAAAAAAAAAAAAAAAAAAAAAAAAAAAAGAAACCATTGCCTTAATCACGGTCACAATGATGTACACCTGTTTTCTAAGAGTTTCAGCTCTCATATTTAGGGCTTTGACCCATTTTGAGTTTAATTTTATATATGAAATCAGATAAAAATCACAATTTTATTCTTTTGCATTTGGATATCCAGTTGTCCCAGCATCATTTGTTGAAAAGACTGTTCCCAATTGCTTCTCATTATTAGAGTTAAGTGTTAAATTGAAAAGAATCAAAGAGTCCAATTTTATAATATTCTTTGGTAATGTATTCCAGTTTTCTCTAAGAATTACTTAAAAAAAATTTTTTTTTAATGTTTATTCATTTTTGAGAGACAGAGAGGGACAGAGTGCGAGCAGGGGAGGGGCAGAGAGAGAGGGAGACACAGAATCCAAAGTAGGCTCCAGGCTCTGAGCTATCAGCACAGAGCCCGACACGGGGCTGACCCTACAAACTGAGATCATGACCTGAGCTGAAGTCAGATGCTCTAAGAATTACTTTTTAAAATATTCAGTTTAGGGACATCTGGGTCGCACAGTTGGTTAAGCGACTGACTTCGGCTCAGGTCATGATCTCGCAGTCTGTGATTCTAGTCCCACATCTGGAGCCTGCTTCAGTTTCTGTGTCTCCCTTTCTCTCTGCCCCTCCTCAGCTTGCACTCTGTCTCTGTCTCATTCAAAAATAAATAAATGTTAACATTTAAAAAAAAATATTCAGTTTAAATTTCATTTGCTTTTTACTTTAATGAAAATTGATAGTTTTTTAGGTTATTCTTACCCTTTTTAGAAGTTTTAAAAAAGTAAAACTTTAAAAAAGTAAACAAGTCCTGCATTTTTGGGGGCAGCTTTTATAAATCAGAAAAATAGACTTATTCCTTTTATAATATTTTGTAATAGTTTTACACAGCATTATTTTGACATTTTTTGTTTTTTTTCTCCCATTTAGCTTATAGGTGTGTCTTTATGATCTTTTTGTAATGTTTATTGTATTGCTTCTTTCTCTTAACTTTTTAAAGTTTTAAATTTTTTTAAATTTAAAAATTTTTAAATTTTAAATTCTTAAATTTTTAAAATTCCAAATTTTGAGAAAATTTGAAAGAATAGTACATGAATGTCAAATTACCTTTCTTCTAGATACATCAGTTATTAATATTGTACCACATTTGTGTGTATTTTCTCTCTCTCCATCTGTCTGCTTTTTTATCTGATGTTGTAGACATCATGCTTTCACCCACAAATTCTTTTGCATGTGTCTCCTAAAAACAAGTATATTCTCCTACATAACTATAATACCAGTATTACTCCCAATAAAGTTTAATATTGTCAAATATGATAGTATCAAATATACATTAAATACTAATATACGTATATATTTACCTCTTCTCAAACTATTATTTATGGCTATATTTTTCTTTTTGGTTTTCAGATTTAAGCTCTAATCGAGGATCATACATTACGTTTGGTCTTTATTTTTTTTTTATTCCTTTACTACACAACCATCTCCTGGCTTTTTTTTTTTTTTTTTTTTTTTTTTTTCTTCAGGTTATTGACTCTTTTTTAAGATCCCATGCCACTTTTCTGTAGATTTCCTACCATTTGGATTTGTCTGATTATTTTTTCATGATTAGATTCAGGTTAAACATTTTTTGCCTAGAATACTACCTTGGTGATAAAGATGCATATTTTAGAATTTGTTGAATAACTTCTAGGAGAATAACACTAATAAATGGAATATTTCATTCTCCACTACCCCTGGCAAATAAACCCAATTAAATAAAATTAAGACAGTCAAAGAATCTGTAGTTATTGGGAACATCAGACTTCAAATTTTTGACTTGATGTTTTTCACACTGTGGCAAACTTAGTTTTTAATTAAAAAAAAATTTTTTTTAACATTTATTTATTTTTGAGATATAGCGGCAGAGCATGAGCAGGGGAGGGGGAGAGAGAGACACACACACACACAGAATCCGAAGGAGGCTCCAGGCTCTGAGCTGTTTGTTAGCACAGAGCCCGATGCGGGGCCTGAACTCACGAACTGTGAGACCATGACCTGAGCCGAAGTCGGATGCTGACTGAGCCACCCAAGAGCCCCAAGCTTTTAATTTTTTAAATTAATTAAAAAATTTTTTTTGAAAGAGCAAGGGGCAGAGAGAAAGAATTCCAGGAGGGGTAGAGGGAGAGTGAGAGAGAGAGAGACAGAGAGGGAGAGAGAGAGAGAGGGAGAAGTGGGGCTCACCCAAAGCGGGGCTCGAGCTCACAAACTGTGTGTGAGATCATGATCTGAGCCAAAGTCAGATGCTTAATGACTGGGCCACCCAGGCTCCCCTTAGTTTTTTTTAAATTATCACTTTGATTATATGAAATGCTAGCCTACTGGAAGAGCACTGGTCTGGATGGCAGAAAACTTGGGTGCAGGAGATCTGAATTATTTTACTTATTTGTTTAAGAAAATACTTATTGATCACTTCCTTATATCGTACAGTTGCTGTGTATGAGAGTTGGATTCCAATATTTATTGCATTCGGCCTTTAGGATGTCATTTACTTTTTCTAGAACAGGTATAATAGTAGAAGCCTATTATAGTCCATTGAGGAATAACATAAAAGAAAGTAGAAAGACTAAATGCATACCAGTCCTTAGGTTAGATGTAGACATTAGAAGACTGAATTGAGGGAATTTCTTGTCTTTTTTCTCTTCTACTACCTCCTTCCCCTCTTTCTCTCTTCTTTTCTTCCTTTAATATTGAGGCTGATGGTAAGGAACTACTAGTGAGGTTGAAATACAAAGGAGAGGAATAATTAGCATTATAAGATAGTAGAAAATGGGAATAAGAGAACACAGCTGGACTGATAAGCTTTAAATAGGTGAAGCCATACCATTTCATTTAAGAGGAAATGTGTAGAAATTAGTGAAGGTATATAAGAGAGGGTTAGGAAATTGAAGGAGTCTGTTGGCTTTTATTTTTACTGATAATATGAGTTAACTTCATCTGCTAATAGTGAATTTGGGCAAGAGATTTGAAAAGAGATGAGGGTTTGTAGTTGACCAAGAATAAATAAAAGAATTGATGAGTAGTTTTAGTAGTTTTGAGAGCCTCAGAATGGGTTTAATTGAGCCAATTCTTCACTTCTGCATTTTCACCATCAGATTTTCCCCATATGAAGAAGTAGAAGTGAATTGTGTGGAAGCTGATTTGAAGATTGGAGGTTTGAAGGAGCTGTGGGGTGAAGGATAAAGAGGGGATGGGAATTTAGGGTGCTAATGAGAGGACAGTGAAATGATTGATGATTGCTAGTCTGTGGAGAAGAGGAGCATGTGGTCAGGAAGAAATGATAGACTCAGTAAAAGTAGAGGGATGGGTCATGGGATGCTTTGGTAAGGTTAAAGAATAGGTAAGAGATAGGTATTTACTGCCAGAGATTGATGTTTAGTTTGAGATGGAATTAAGTATGAGTGATGCCAAGGTCCAGGTTGGGGTCACTGGGAATGGAATATTGAGATGAATGTAATTGTATTTGTTTACGGGAAGATTAGGCAAGGTGTGCACATTATATAAATTGTGTCTTGAAATTGCCCAGGATAATGGCAAGATTTGTGTTGGTAAGGGAGAAGGTTCTTAGAGCTTAAGGCTTCATCGATTATGGGGAGTGCGGAAGAAATGGGTTTGATAGAACATTACAGTCTAGCATAGCTGGATGGCATTCCCTCAAGGAGAAGTGGATTTTATGCAGATGGAGGAGTATAGCCTAGAAGCAGCAATAAGAGAGCTAGGAGAATATTGACCCTTCTCTCTTTCTGGTGTGTATTGAGTGTTAGAGAAAGGGCCACATTCTTTAAATTGGATATTATAGAGCAAGTAGTTTTAGCAAGAGAAATCAAAGTTTGTACTGTTAATGATTCAGAGGTGCAAGACTATATAGAATATTTAAAAAATGAAAGTATGAAGGTTTCAGAGAGCCCCGTAGAATTGATTGGGAATAAGAAAGAAGCAGGGTGATAGATTGAGGGTTGGTGGTTTCAAGACTCACTGTGATAGGGTCCCTGTATATTGTAGGATTAGGAAAAACAAGCAATAATGTTTGTTTAATTTTGAATGGGAGAAAAACATATTAGTGAAATTACTGAAATGTAATACAGTTAAAAATGATAAATATAGCCTGGCAATTTTTCACTGTTAAAAATGAAAATGGGTTAATTCCAATTTGCATGTAGCAGTATGTCCACTGGGTGTCACTGTGGCCTCATATTTAGTTATATAAATAAACTGCTATAAGAGCTCTGTGTTTGTGGAGTCAGTATTATATGGGTCTTTTCTCTGCTTATTTTTCCTTTTTGCAGTGAATTTTGCTAATATTTTTTTTCTGTTTATTTGTAGGTACAGTTATTTATCACCACTGCAAATAAAGGAGATACTTATCCCTAAACTGGCTGCTCCAAACTGCCTTGTTATTACTTGGGTGACCAATAGACAGAAGCACCTGCGTTTTGTAAAGGAAGAACTTTATCCTTCTTGGTCTGTTGAGGTAGTCGCTGAATGGCACTGGGTAAAAGTAAGTTCAGAAATTAACTTATTTGTTATTATATAGCGTGCCATGTAAGTTACATAACTTACACATAAATGTAGTATGTAATTTTTAATGCTTAGCATGTTACTGCTCTACTCCTTTAACACGGTCTAATTAAAACTTTTACTTTGATACTTTTTTTTTTTTTTTACTAAATACTTTTATTTTCTTATTCTCGGAGGCTTTTTGCTTATTTGTTCTGTGTCTTTTTATAGTAGAGTCCCAACGTGCTGGCCTTAGGAAGTCACTCAGGGAGATATCAGGATGACATTTTAAAAAGCTCTGATGTCTGTAGTTTAAAAACAACAAACAAAAACTTTGGAAAATCTGTTTAGCACTAAACATAGAAATAGTCTTACCCTTCATTTTCTTCCTCTTTTCACATCCACAATTTCAGTCACCGTTTGCAACTTCTTTCCTTCTTTTTTTTTTCTTTTTCTTTTTTCTTATGTTGCTGGGGATGGGAGAGAGAATACCCAAGTAACTCAGCATTGGAAGAGGTGGAAAGAACCAAGAACCTTACATACTTTGAATTTTAACATAGGTCCTCAGTGCCTATGTGCTGCTATGCCTATTTTTGAAAGAAATGATTCCAACTCTTGGATTGGTTGACTGGTCTTTAATATCTCTGCTTGCTATAAAAATAAAAAAATACAGAAAAATAAGGCATCAGTTCAGAGTCCGTTGGACATCTTTTTAAAGATTATTAATCTTTAAAGTCTACTTAGATGAATCCTGCAAAAGCACTCCTATATTTTAAAAAGATAAGCCAACTCGTCAATTGAATGTTTAATATTTATATAGCTGATATATTCATTTTAGACAGGAGAGTTCTATGTTTATGTTCTTCCTATGTATTTTGTAGTCTACTGGTATATCTTCTTTTATTTTTTAAAGTTTATTTATTTATTTTGAGAGAGAGTGAGCATGAGTAGGAGAGGGGCAGAGAGGGAGAAAGAGAATCCCAAGCAGGCTCTGTGCTGTCAGTGCAGAGCCTGACATGGGGCTTGATCCCACGAACCGTGAGATCATGACCTGAGCCAAGATCAAGAGTTGGGACCCTTGACCAACTGAGCCACTAAAGGCTCTTCTACTGGTATATCTTCTAAAAGCTGTGTATATTGTTTATTTGCACCTATTTTAATGGACTTGGAAAACAAACATTAATAGTTGTATCTGTGCTTTCATGTTGTACTCTGGGCTAAGCTTTGGTTGATTTGGTTGATGTGGACATGGACAGGAATATAAAACCCATTCTACCTTGTACATTATTACAGGTTTTTTATTGTCAGAAACTGGGGCCAAAGTCAGGGAAAAGGTACCTTCTGAAATCAAAACCAATAAAATGTTAGCACATAAAATCTAAGATTATTTGTTTGTAGTAGTAATCAGTTCTGAGAGATGATATGATAAGCCTAGAGTTTAAGACAAAAATGCAGTAAGTGATACGAAACACTATTAGGTAACTATATGTACTGTTATAACAGAAGGAGTAATTTGCATGGAATATAGAAGATATCCAAAGAATAAGAACTTGTCTGTATTTGTACAGCACTATGTGAAAGAGATCTATCTCTTATGGGTCCTAGAGGTGATAAAAGGACTTTACCGATTTGGCTTTTTAGGTATCTTGATGTTGAGTAAAGTGTTCCATAGATAATAGATATGAATATTCTGATAGTGAAAATATGTATTTCAATGGTTAATAAATTGATATTGTTATTATAAATAGTGTTTTCAGTTTGATTAGTTTAAGTGAGTCTTTGAGAGTATAATAACTCCAGGTGAAATGGTAAAATTGAATTTCTGGATTTATAATGCCAAGGGATTAGACTAAGTATTGTCTATTTTATCAATCCCTGAGTTGTTTTATTACTAATTCTCGCTCTGACAATGTTTATGACACTATTTTCTATGAAGGAATATACTTTATTGTAATCTACTTATTTATATTATCAGTAATCAGTAAATGTTATTTGAGTGAATAAATGAATTAATGATGACATGGCTTCCAGGAATAAATTTTAATGGAAAGTAAATTTTTATGTGTAAAGTGATAAATATTTTAGTCCCTTATAGTTGCTCTGTCTAATGTGATAGTCACTAACCATATGTTCCTCTTCAGCACGTGAATTACGGCTGTTCAAAATTGAATTGATGCTAAGTGTAAAATGTACATTGGATTTCAAAGGCAGTATGAAAGAAAAAATTGACATACCTCAGTAACTTTTTGAATTGATTACATATTAAAATAATATTTTGGATATGTGAAATTAAGCTAAATATATAATTAAAATTATTTTTACCATATGCTTCCAACTTTTTTTTTAATGTTTATTTATTTTGAGAGAGTGTGTGCATGTGCGCACTAGAGAGGGGCAGAGAGAGAGGGAGGGAGAGAGAATCTCAAGCACGCTCAGCGCTGTCAGTGCAGAGCTGAAGTGGGGCTTGAACTCATGAACCATGAGATCATGACCTGAGCTGAAATCAAAAGCCAGACACAACCGTTTGAGCCACCTAGGCACTCCAACTTCTCATGTTTTTAATGTTGCTAGTAGAAAATTTAAATTACAAATGCGGTTTGTATTTGTGGTTTACATTATATTTTTATTAACACTAGCCTAGAGGTTTAATAATTTTTTTTTCTTTGGTGGAAATTGTATAGTGTTAGATAAAAAGCCAGACTCTTTCCTGGGTATTTACAGATGTATGGTTTAATTTTGTTTTGTTTTTTTGACTCCTCCTATCAGATCACCAATTCAGGAGAGTTTGTGTTCCCATTAGATTCTCCACACAAAAAGCCTTATGAAGGTCTTGTACTGGGGAGAGTTCGAGAAAAAACTGCTGTATCGTTAAGGTAGGAAAGATGATTTTTCAAAACTGTATAAATGTATACAATTATACATTTTATAAAATTAATGGCATAATGATCATTGATTTTCCTTAAATTTTTACATTTTTGAAAATCTGAAAATGGCCCAGACCAGAAAAGTATGAATGGTATGGCACATGAAATTTTATATTATCCTTTGTTTTATATAGTGTGTAACTGCCATTATTGAAGAAAAGGAAATTATCACTAATGTCTCAATACTTAAATTGTTGATTTTGATTATTTTTTCTATTCTTGAATTTATTTTTAAATTCAGATAGTATTTGAAAAGTAAAAAAAAAATCAAGGCAACTGTGGCTTATATATGAAAAATTTTCCTTTAAAGTATAATTTACATTGTTGTTTTGTTTTAATTAGGAGTGCAGATGTAAAAGTGCTTCCTATTCCAGATCACAAGTTAATTGTCAGTGTGCCCTGTACTCTTCACTCACATAAGCCACCGCTTGCTGGTATGTTTTTATAAAATAGAATTGTTATGACTTCTGTCAAATTGAGAAAAGGATTAAATTTAGTATTTGGTGTAGACATTTGGAAATTAAATCAGATGTTTATTTTTATTAGTTCTCTAAAATTTTATAGGAGAATTTATGAATAGTGTTTTTTGTTTTTATTTTGCTGCAAAAGCTTTATTTTCATTTGGTCCATGACTTGAGAGGGGGCTCCATGATGGTTAAAGAGCTGCCTAGTGGCTGCAGGGAGAGGTACAGGCAGAAGCTCTGACATCAGGGGGTGTGGAGGGGCCCCTCAAAGGCTGCTGGGCTCCAGAGGCTCCTAATTGTGCTTGAGGGTGAGCCTTTCAAAGAGATACTTGGCCTTGCCCAGCCCATCTGGCGGCCATCCAGCCTGTGGAGGTTAGTTAGGTGGTTACCCAACTTCTTGATGAATTTTACCTCCTCATGTGGAAGTGGCTCTCTGGGAAGTTACAGAGATGGGGATTTGTGTACACAGAGCCCAGAGCATGCATATCTAGAAGGGCTTGGTTCAGGTTCTTCTTCAGGGCCATGACAACTTCCATGGCAACGAGGGCTTTGCCTCACTCATCCTGGGAGGGTTTCTTCATGCTTTGGCAGATGGCACAGCTGCTGCACTGGTTTTGCGTCTTCCAAGAGATGCTTGGCCAACTTGTGGAAGAAGTGCCCAGGCCCTCCAAAGTCATATTGTCACAGTCAAAATAGAAGCCCTGAGAGGTAGGTGTAGGAGGCCCACAGATCCAGGTTGATCAGGTGGTTGACACCTCAGTAGAATAATTCTGACAAATCTGGGAGCTCACTGTTGGTCAGCAATAAGGAGCTAACCACAAAAAATGGTGTTGGCTGGTCCTAGAGGTTGTGCCTGGTAAGAAGGTTGGAAAGTAGTTAGAAGGTGGTCAGAGACTGGTTCCATCTAAGGACTGTTGAATAAGATTATGAACTGTTGATGCGCCGCATAGGTTCATTTTATTTCACCTCTGCTTTTCCCCTTAATACCATTTATGTAGCTTCCCCTTGGTTGTTACTCCCCCACTGTCCTTGATAGACCGATGGGGCATCTGAGGACTGTAGTTCTACTAGTGGCTTTATTTTACTATGAGGGCTCTGTCCCTAGCTTGTTCTGAAATCAGGTGCTTAGAATAGCAGTCAGAGACATGGTTAGAATCCCCTTGATACTTGGTAGAGACTCAGTTTTATGTTGAGGTAGTGTTGCTTTTCTGAACCTCCGGAAAGGTAATTGCTGCAGGCTACGGTTCTTACTAGTCTTAATGCGTTGGTGTAATGTTCATCATTCAGCGAAACTAAGCACCAAGGAATAGTGGAAAGGTTTGGATTTGGAGATTGACTAACATGAGTTTGAATCCTGACTCTGCTACTATATGTTACTCTAACATGTTCTACCTGAAAGTCCTCATTTAAAGAGAGACTAATGGTGTTTAATCTTTTAGAGTTGTGAGGATTGATTATAATGTATTTGAAATTCTGTAGCATATAATGGAAGGTTAGTGTATGCTAAATTTTTCAAGTGATAGTTTAAAAAAATAGAATTGTAAGTTCATGAGAGACACCAAATTTGATATGAGTTATCTATTAAAATTTTTCTTTAGGAATATCTATTGTATTGATTTTGTGATCCTCACTTAAAAAACCAAAAACTTTCAAGATGCTGCTCAGGAAAACTATAAGGTTCCCAACCTATCATATTATTTTGTAGAATATGGGATAGAGCTAGAATACATAGGAAAGTGAATATAAATTCCCAAGGTAATTTATATTGATAACACTTAGAATTTCTTTTATCTTAAATTGCTTATACAGAAGAGTCTTGTAGTGTTGTAGTGTTACTTCATTTGAAAAATATTCAGATGTTTACCTGATGATCCATTCTTTGACTTAGAGAAATGCTGAATGAGTAATTGTCTTTAAGCCGTGTACTATCGTAGACTCTTTAATGCATTAAATATGTGACTTAAATGAAAAGTGAGATTGTACTGTTCTTTGAGAAGAAAATAATGGTTGGCACCAGTTATATTTGATGGAGGAAATCTAATTTGTATTCTTTTCATTTGAATTTTATCAGTTAAGTATCAAAGAATAATTTAGTGTTTTTCTTAGGGATTTTTTTTTTTTTTTTTTTAGTTTTTATTTATTTAAGTAATCTCTACACCCAGAATGGGGCTCGAACTTATGACCCTGAGATCAAGAGTTGCATGCTCCTCCTACTGAGCCAGCCAGGTGCCCCAGGGCTTATGTTTTTACTTTTAAAAATCTAAATGCTAAGACCTAAACTTTCATTCCAAAATTATAGTTAAAATATTCATCAATTCCTTTTACATAGAATAAAATAATGTTTAAATATTAGTCTTAAGAAGCAAGGTTTTAAAATAGTAAGTAAAAATTAGTCTTTTATTAATGCTAATAAAAATTAGTCTTATAGCCTATGTATGAAGTGTAGTTCTGCCATATTCCCAGTAGAGAGCAGCACAAACATATTTTTAGGATTTGGAACATTTGAAAAGAAAGATTTTTTGGGGGGAAAAAATCTACATGACTTGATATATGTAATCCTTATGTTTTAGTTAGGTAGTGGTAGACAAGAAGTATTTGTAATTCTGTATTTTTGAATTCATGTTACTATGTCTAGCAAGTGCATGTACAGAAGTACAGAGCCATACAAACTAAAGCCACCAAAAAACAGCTTTCAGATTTCTGACTGTAATTTACTCTGAAATTATAACTCTGGGATTTGGGATACTACATGTCCTATATATATGCTTAGAACTTACATGTAAAGGTTCTTAAACTGTTTTGTGCAAATTTGTAAGATGAAATGTTCTTTTACTTCTAGAAACACTAAGATTTTTAAAAATTTTTAATTGATTTCTACTGCTAACTATAAAAAAAGTTTTAAAAGATACATATATAAGTCATAAATAGCTATAACTTATCACATAACCTTATAAATGTTTATTAAATTTAAAGATTTAAGGTGGGAAAATTATGAAAGTATTTGAATCAAAATTGGTTTTCATATTTTACCTTAGAGGAATCTCTACTCCCTTTTACTACTTTATTCACTAACAGTTTCTGTCTGAAGAGTAAAACACAGTTTGATGAGATTTTGTGCACAGGTGTTCGAGCTGCTTCTCCCCCTCCCCACCCCCACCCGGCCCTGCCCCTTTGCTCCTAGAGCAAAAGAGGAATGACTGGCTATGTATGGATTATTTCCTCTTCTGTGGTTAGTAGCTTGTTTTACTAATGTCTGATGTTATGTAATTATCTTAAGTATGTGTATATATCATATTCATACTTAAATTTATACATTGGAATTTACTTTTTAAAAATAGAGATATAATTGACATATAATATTAATTTCAGATATACAACACAATGGCTCGTGTATGTATATATTGAGAAATAGTCACTGATCACAAGTCTAGTTAACATCCATTACCACACATAGTTATAAAATATTTTTCCTTGTGGTTAGAACCTCTAAGATCTCGAGTTTACTTTTAAATTGATACTTAAGATTAGAAAAGAAAACATTTTCATTAATTTGCTCTCATTTCTTTTGCTTTGTTTTGAAATGTGGTTAACATTTTAAAAACATTGCTCCTTGATTTTCTAGTTTTCTCAACCAGAAAAAAAAAATACACATGCAGAAATGTGTTACCTTGGGAAAGTAGGAAGTAGAAAATGGGTTTAGGTTTTATGTATTGTATTTGTCAACTCCAAGTACATGGCCATCGTTTTCTACTAGCTTATGTACTCTTAGAAAACATGGATAACTGTTTCCTTTGTTAAATTCCATAGCACTAATTATAGTGAGTGCTCAGAATAGTAAACAATTTTGACTGTCTGACTCCAGTTTAGACTCCAGATTAAGGGTCTAAAATAGAGTTGCTAACATCTTTGTGCCTAAAAACTGAAAAACTGAACAAATAAGCAAAAACAAACAAAACCTTCCTTCACTTATAACCTTAGATGACAGTAAAAGTGAATTGAGGTTGGTAAGGCATTGAATTCATGAGGAAAAAATAGAAATGTGATATAGGTTTATTGTCCTCTAAGACTCTGGGGAAATTTTCTTTCAGGCTTAATAACATTTAGTTATAATTATACACTTAAAAAAGAACTAGAAGTCTCATGTTGGCATCTCCTAAAAACTATCAAAGCCCAAATTTGAGTTCAGTTGGGTTATAGACAATGAGTACTTCATAAATTCCTTGATTTTTGATGAATAAGACCAATGGTTTTAAACAAATAAACCGTTATTTTGCTGTGAGAGCAACTGGAGAACATTATGAAACATGTTTTTAAATATATTTTCTTTCTTTCTTTCTTAAAAAAACTTTTTTAATATAATTTATTGTCAAATTGGTTTCCATACAACACCCAGTGCTCATCCCAAGTGCCCTCCTCAATGCCCATCACCCACTTTCACCTCTCCTCCACCCCCATCAACTCTCAGTTTGTTCTCACTATTTAAGAGTCTCTTAGGGTTTGCCTCCCTCCCTCTCTGTAACTTTAAATACATTTTCTTTTAAATTTTACCTATATCAAGTACTCCTAAGGAATACTTATCATTCCTAAAGGGAATTTGATAGATTTCTTCTAAGCTCAATCTTGTATAGCAGTTAAGAACTATATTTAGAAAATACTCTTCTGGTGACTTTTCATCCCTCAATTATTATTTTCATACCCAGTTCCTGTAATGTTAATATAGCTAACCAGAACATGATCAAGGTTAAATTGATTTAAATATTGTCATCCAAATGAACATGTACTTTAAAAAAAGGCTTCTATGGTATATTCTTTCTGTCACTGTATATCATAGCATTTAGTCACCATATATATGATGTACTTTTTTTCTCAAAAATAAAGTTTTCAGTAGTTATTAATACATATATACATTAAATAAAAAATACTTATCTGTGGAAATAGTATGGTGAAATTTTAGGTAAAAAGGGTCTATAATTTGGAAATGAGGGAATGTACTATATCCAGTTATAGCTAAGAGGATATTGTTAAATTTGTTAGTTATGTGTTCTCAATATTTTTATTGATGCCTAATTTTTCATTTACTGCTCTTTTGGTAGTATATATGCTTGCAGACACTTATATTTTTATCTCAGTTTTTTAAGTGAATTGTTTTTGTATTGTTCCTATACACTTATTTTTCATGCGTGGATTACATTTATTAAAAAATTAAGTTAGTACTCAGGAGATGTGTCAGTATTGGAAAATTGAAAAGTCACCTGTGTGGGTGTTAAAATCCTTATTTCTCATCTACAAATGAAACCTGATAAGTTAGGACTTCTGAAAGTTCTGATGGTATTATCCCCAATCTCACGAGTGCTCATTTCAAATGATTTCTAACTATAAATAGTAAAGCCCGTGATGAAATCCTTGAAATTAATTAGCTATCCTCCTCCCCACCCCTTTTTTAAAAGGAAACATCCCTGTTCTTTGCTTTTAACTGCTAAAAGGAAATTGATTCCTTTCTTAATAATAATTTTTGTGTTTTTTTTCTCTTTTTTGGACAGAGGTTCTAAAAGACTATGTCAAGCCAGATGGGGAATGTTTGGAATTGTTTGCTCGAAATTTACAGCCGGGTTGGACTAGTTGGGGCAATGAAGTTCTCAAATTTCAACACATGGATTATTTTGTTGCTCTGGAGTCTAGAAGCTGACTGTGGTCTTAAAGTTGTGATTTTCTTCAGTTTTTCCCCACCCCTTCTTCCTTCATTCTAACTGATTGTTCCTTTTCTTACCAACCAGTATGCTTAGAAATGTAAACAGGACTTGGTTTTTCTGCAAAAGACCATAAGTGACTAGTCTTTATGTAATTTTGAGATGAATTTACTTCAGTTGCATTAGTATTCCCCATTATTCCAGATTCACTGTAAATAAAAAGGCAAGCAGTTAGAAAAACGACAAGACTTTGTTATTGAAAAAGTTCAGAAAGCATGCACTGTGGACCAGAGGTCCTAATTCTGCCCATGGATATGTTTTGTTTGGCCCTGTGGTGTTGTAAAAAAAATTTAAACCACCATTCTAAAAAATGAGGGAATTTCACATAAAGTCTAGATTTCTGCTTTTCTTTAAACATCAGAAACTCTGGCTGCACTGTGGTCTGTATTCTTTCCTGGCATCAGTAAGTAGGAACCACTGGTAGCAGCTCACTTGGGAAGGGACCTGTGTTTTGCAGTTTACTCCATGCTACTCACTTGTGTTGTCTACTTGGCCCTTGTGCAACCTAAATTTATGACCTTCGGTATACTGTTACATTCTGGAAAAAATACTGAAAGACCTACCAAGTCATCATTGTGTTGTGTTTATGAAACATTTTAGAGGGTTTTAAATTGCATTCAAGGTCACTTTTCAAGTGCTTCTTAGTTTTGCTTTGTTTTCTAGAAGAATATTTAAGAAATATTTCTTATAAAAATGTCAGAAAATAAACAGTGCTTATGATTTAAAAGATATATTATTTACAGATTTTCCACAAATATTTCTTTACTAAGTAAAATATTTTTACTGAAATGATTCTTTGAAAGGCATGCTGATTTATTATGTATAATCTTTTTTCAAATTGAGATATAATTTCACATAAAATTCTCCACTTTTTAGTATAGTGTTCGATGAGTTTAGAAAATGTATATACAGTTGTCTATCTACCACCATAGTCATAATATAGAACATTTTCTTCACCTCCAAAACTCATGTGTCCAATTACAGTCATTCCCTTCCTCCCACCCCTGGCCCTTGGTAAACAATGATTTGTTTTCTACCATTAGTTTTGCTTTTTTAGAATGTCATGTAAACAGAATCATAGAATATGTAATCTTTTGTGTCTGGCTTCTTTCCCTTAGCATTTTGACAAAAGTATTTATACAATTTACAGCTTTTTTATAAATATTTATCTGCTAAGTAAAATGTTAGATTGAAATGATTATATGAAAAAATTAATTCATTTACTGATTTTGCCAAAGAGAAGTGTTATTTTTGAAGTTTGTTCATTCTTTGAGTGTGTGAATATGGTAATATAGGCTTAACTTTGTATTTATAGGGATACTCTAACTTGTTACAGAAATGGAAAAAGGTATTAAACTCGAAGCAAACCTCTCCAAACCTCATTTGAAACTCTTTCCAGCTTCTTGTAGTATTTATAGATTTTATGTAGTTTGTGGAAACATTTTATCCTCACCAAGTTTTTGGACTTTTATTTTTGCATCACAAATCCTGATACTTGAGAGAAAAAGAGAATTTTTATTCACTGAGTCTGGTATTCAAAACACAGAAGTTTGTTTGTTTGTTTGTTTGTTTTTAAGAAACAGTGGTTCTAGTCTTACCTCTGCTCCTAAGGTGTACAAACTCTGGGCCTTGTTTGTAATTCCTGTTTAAGTGTTGGGCTCTTTTTTGAACAAAGGATGATTCTGGAAAACGGAACAGTCACATGCCATGTGGGAACAAAAAGGCCAGACTAAGATTAACCTTTGACTTCATTACCAGAGTTTAGCCAACTGACCTAATGAACTTTATTATCAAATTTATTTAATAAGATATTTTCATTCAGAGATTTTTATATTACCTTTAAAACTTCTTAGGATTTTCTTTTCTATCATATTTTTTTACAGACTTAAAGTCTTTTAGGATGCTTGGAAATGCTCAGGCAAAGGGATAGACCCTATTACTCAGCTTTTATTTGTATCCTCTAGTCAAAGTTTGACTTAGTTTCTTTCAGTTTCTTGGCCACTTTAGGCAAGGGCCTTTTTTGTATAGACGGTAATAAGTTCAGTGTAGCAGTCTGCATTCTGAAGCCAACTTGCTTAGGTTTGAACCCCAACTTTTTCAGCTAGTAGCTTAAGACTTTGAGAAAGGTAGTTAAGTCTCTATGCTTTAGCCTCTTCATCCATAGAAATGGGCAATAATAATACTTATCTCTCTCTAAAAAAATTTTATTTATTTTTGATAGAGACAGAGCAGAAGTGGGGGAGGGGCAGAGAGAGAGGGAGACACAGAATCCGAAGCAGGCTCCAGGCTCCGAGCTGTCAGCACAGAGCCCAACGTGGGGCTTGAACTCACAAACCTCGAGATCATGACCTGAGCCAAGTCAGACGCTTAACCAACTGAGCCACCCAGGTGCCCTTATAATACTTACCTCTTAAGTTGTTATGAGGATTAAATGAGTTGATACACGTAAGGCACTTAGATCTGGACTTGGAATATTTTAAGTGATCAATAAATGTTTGAACTGCTTGCATATTTTTCAGTTTCAGGTCAAAAAGGTTTTCTATCACAATCTCTACTCAAATTCAGGAGATTCACCTGAATACTCTCCATAGAGTTTTTCTGTCTGAACATCATATTTTCTTGATCTTTTTCTTGAGATCAGATTTCCTAGCTTGTACCTGGTTTCTTACATGAGGAAGATTTGAAATCATTCCCATTGTGGTCCTGCCTAAAAACAAGTAACTAAAAACAAATTAAAACAAAGGCCATATTTAGTGTTGGGCTTCAGCTCTTGATTGTGTACTGCCATGCTGACTCTGAACTTCATAGTTACTCCGCATTGTTCTTTGATGACTTCCATAGGTGGTTAATTGGTGGCCTTTCTGATGTTTTTTCTACATTCAGAGACTTTAGGCTCATGTCATGTTAATTTTGGTTCAAAATAGATCTCTTACACTTTGCTAGATGATCTGTTACCCTTTATAGGAACTTGGTTTTTATGTGCAACCGCTGTGGACTGAATGTTTGTACCCTTCCAAAATTCATATGCTGAAACCCTAACCCTCAAGTGATGGTACTTAGGGGTGTGGCCTTTGGAAAGCAATTAGAGTTAGATTAGGTCATCACGGTAGGGCCCTCATAATAGGATTAGTGGCTTTATGGAACCTCACTCTGCATACACACACCAAGAAGAGGCCAGGTGAGGACAGAACTAGGAAGAGAGATCTCACCAAGAACCTGACCATGCTGGCATCCTGATCTTGAGCTTAGACCTCCTGAACCCTGAAGAATAAATGTTTATTGTGTAAGCCACCCAGTTTATGGTAATTTGTTATAGTAGCCTGGAACTGACTGAGACAGCCACCAAAGGGATTTTCTAGTTGATAAGGTAAAGACCAAGTAAATAAGGCCTTTTTCTTCCAATGGTCTGAAAGGCACCAGTGGGGAATAGGATTTTCCTCTTGGATGTCAACATTTTCAAGAGGCGAACATTACTGTGGGCTGGTTGTTTTCTTGGAAGAGGACAGAGTTTAGTCCATGACTTAGGTTTGGGCCTGGCTTTAATTGCTCCCTTTGCTCTGTCCTTGTTATAGGCTCTATTTACTTTGTCCTATTCTAGTTCTTCCAATTCTGTGACTCAAACTCATTCTTATCAGAAACCCTAAACATACCTTTTCAGGTTTGGTACCCTAGAGACATATCTTTAGTGAATTTTTATATATTCAGCTTTAGTGAGACTTTGGTTTTTTTCTTGATAGTGATTCAGAGGAGGATTATAATTACATTAAAGGGGCTTCCCTTCCCTGAAGATGCTCTCCAGTTCACCTCATTTGACTCCTATCATGCACCACTGGCCTACCGCACTCTGGGAAGCACCACAGTGCTGTTGGCATAGCTCTCTGGTTATCAGAGTTCTTGTACTTCAGTTATGTCACTTTACCCTCAAAGCAGTTTTATGAAGTTGTAGTTATAATGAAGGAACAGGTTCATGGAGGCTAGCTGACATGGCTAATAAGCGATAACTAAGACTTGAATTCTGATTCCTAAATTAAGGCACTTTATGTTGTATCATGTTTGCTAATGAACCTGAGATCTTAATAATAGGCTCATTAGCTAATAATCAGAGGATCTGTTGGGTGGCCTGAAGCGATTTAGAATGGTTTATATATAATGATCCAAACAAACCTTTCTCAATATATGATATCACCACTCTTGAATTTTTAACACAGTATTTTTTGTTAGAGATTTTAGTGACATTGGTTGAACTAATAGCCCGAGTGCCACTCAGAATCACTCAGAATCAGACAAGCTGTTAAACCCGTTGACATAAGCCATTAGCACATTTACCATGCAATCATGTGTCCCTCAATCAGATTAGGCATTTTAAGCTCACATTTTTAAGGAAACTCTTCTGCAGAATATAGAATTGGATTTGAAGGCAGCTATTCAAGTGGTTAGAAAGGAGAGATTAAATAAGGTAAGTACAGGTGCAAATTATTATATGTACCATGGTGACCTGTTGTCAGTGTTTGGATGTATGGACCAACCCAGAACTCTGTAGGTGGTTTTAATTAAATTCATGGCTCTATTGACTAGTCTCCTCCAGCTTGAAAGCAAGTCAGAATACCATGATAACTCCACAATCAACCTTTTCCTCTAAATATTACTAGGAGTTTACCTAAATCTTCTGGGGCTTCTGGGAACTTGAGGAGAACCTCTTGGACTTTTTCAGTAGCAGTCCAAGTCCTTGGGACTGTATAAAAACCAATTTATCTCTAGGGGTGGAGAACATAAGGAAAAAATTTTTTTCATTTACCATTTACTTTTTCCAGTTAGGCTTTGGCCTGATTATCAGGTAACTGTGACACAACATGGGACAAGTTTGGATGACAGCTAAGGCAAATGAATGGTCACTTGTAGTATTAAAATCATTTTTGGTCACTATCTTTAACAAAAAATATAAGGCACCCAGCTTGATTTTTAGCTTCTTCTCCCAAAATCACCCGCATACATCCTGATTATTAGTCAAACTGGACTGTTTGTTGTTACTTAAATTTAGGACTCTCTACTTTTGCTCATGGATTTTCCTCAGTCAGAAAAAAAGACTAGGCTGTGGGATCAGCTGGATCTATATATTGAGTCTTGATATTTATCTTCTGAGTGTCTGAATAAGTATTTAACTATGCTATCCTGTTTTCTGAGGAATAATAAGGGTAATCTTTAGACCTAGTAGGATTATTATGAAGTGAAGTAACATATGTGAAGGTATCTAACATAGGACCTGGTACCTAGAAGTTATTCAATGTATATGCTTATTTCTCTGTATTTACAGTCTTCCTGGCAACACCTTTTATTTCATGATCCACTTTTTTCTTTCTTTCTAAAGGGAGGCTTTTATACTTGCCCTTAGAGCCATTTTCCACATATATGGATTATCCAGATAGGTTTTTCCTCACATTTATCATGAAAACAGAAAGTGGTTTATTCTTTAGGTGGATCACTGAAAACAAACAAACAAACATATAGATGAATTCATATCCTCTTGAATACATTGTGGGAGGTAGGAAAAATTTTTATTTATGTTTCTCATACCAGCATATACCTAGAACTGCCAATAATTAATGAATGAATAAACTGACTCTTGGCCTCAAGTATCTTTGAGTTAGGTAAGACTCATGTTAGAAACCATTAGAACATAATAAACCACAGTATACAGTCAAAGACTAAATGATGGAATAGGTGGAAAGTGATGCACAAGTTTAGAGAAGCAGATCACTTAGAGATCACTAAGCAATATGAGAAACAGAGAACAGGAAACAAGTCTTGATTAAATTTTGGTTTATTTACTAACTGTAGGAGTAACTGTGATGATGTTACTAGACAGTAGGCAGCTAAAATGTGTGAGTTCAGAGAAGTTAAAAAGAAAGAATTCTGTTCTTTCTAGATTGTAAACTTCAAAAATTTTTTCTCCAGAAATCCAGAGGATATTAGTACATGCAGTTTATTTGATCAATTTAATAGAACTAGAGGCTAAATTAACTGAGGCTTTTTTACCTGCTTCTCTAGATCTTCTACCTTTTGAATGAGAATGTTATTTGGGCATCTTTTCCAGAGTTGTCTAGCAGGATTATTATTTTAAATGTTTATTTATTTTGAGAGAGAGAGAGAGAGAGCATGAGTGGGAGGGATAGAGAGAGGGAGAGAGAGAATCCCAAGCAGGCTCCACACTGTCAGCATAGAGCTTGACATGGGGCTCTATCTCATGAACTGAACTGTGAGATTATGACCTGAGCCGAAATCAAGAGTTGGAAGCTCAACCAACTGAGCCACCCAGGCGCCTCTTGTAGGATTATTTTTATGATTCTATAGCTGTATTGAGGTATAATTGATACAAATTGTGTATACTTATAATGGATAGTTTAATGAGCTTTGACTTATGTGTGTACCTGCAAAGCCACCATCACAAACAAGATAATAAACATGTTATCATTATCTCCCAAGATTTTGTCAAGATCCTATATAATCCATCTACCATAACTACCCCTCTACATTTTATCCCTAGGCAATCACTGATCTGCATTCTGTACCGTGGAGTTGTGTGCATTTTCTAGAATTGTACATAGATGCCCTAACAAATTAACACAATCATAATGGCTTAAAAAAACACTCATTATTAGTTTACAATTTTGTAGGTCAGAATTCTGGCAGTCTCACCTGGGTCACTGCCTAGGATCTCAGAACACCAAAAACAAGGTGTTGGCTGGGCTGAACTCTTATCGAGGCTTTAGGGAAAATCCATTTTTAAGGTCATTCAGGTTGATCGCCCAATACAGTTCTGTTTTCTTGATAGCTGTCAGCTAGGGATCAACTCTCAGTCCTTGCCCATGGCTCCCTCTATCTTCAAAGTCACAATAGCACTTTCAGTAACTAGCCTTCGACTCTAACTTCTCCATGTGCTGTCATCTAGAGAAAGTTCTCTGCTTTTAAAGGGCATTTATGCTTAGATTAGACCCACTTGAATAATCTCCCTTTTGTGAGTGTTAAAGTCATTATATTCACAGGTTCCAACCAAATTCAAAGGGGAGGAGACTTTACAGTTGTGAAGCTCTTTGGGAGTCTTTCTTAGAATTTTGCCTACCATGGGCCCAGCCTCTGGCCCCCAGAATTCCATGTCTGTCTCACATGTAAAATACATTCAGCCCTTCCCAAGGTTTGCAAGGGTATCATTTCATTATAGCATGAATTCAAAGTCCACGATCTCATCTAAATTTCATCAACTTAAAAGCCCCAAATCTCATCATTTAAAAAATCTAAATCAGGTTAGAACAGAAGCTTCTGGTATAATCCATTAAGTACAGCTTCTGGGAAAATTTCCTCTCCATTTGTGGACCTGTGGAACTCAAGAAACAAGTGACCTGCTTCTAACACAACCAACATACAATAGCGGGACAGTTAAAGCATTAGAGTTATAGCTATTCTAGTTAAAAAAGAAGATATGGGAAAAAATGGCCTTACTTAAATCCAAATAAGTACAGCTTCTGGGAAAATTTCCTCTCCATTTGTGGACCTGTGGAACTCAAGAAACAAGTGACCTGCTTCTAACACAACCAACATACAATAGCGGGACAGTTAAAGCATTAGAGTTATAGCTATTCTAGTTAAAAAAGAAGATATGGGAAAAAATGGCCTTACTTAAATCCAAATCAGTCTGAAAATCTAGCCAGGTGAACTCTAGGCAGACTTTCTTGATTAGGATTCAATATAAGTTTAGTAAGGCCTGGCAATAACCCTGGCTCCCAGCACTTAGGGCTCTTGGCTCCACCCTCTGAGCTATGGTTCATCTCTCTTGGCTTTGGTTTTCATCCTTTGTGTCATCCTTCCTTTTCTGTGAAAGGTAGCATGTGTTTACAGCTGACTACTTTTATCAGCCTGCTTCCTGGCAGTATAATTGGAGTATAATTGACAGCTTTCTTTTAATTTTATACTCTCTCCCTTTCAGCCTAAGCTGGTATAATTTCTGCTGCTCTAAAATTCTCAAGAACCTTGTGGACCTTGTTTTGAATTCAAGGGGATTCACTCATCAGACAAGAGCCAGATCCACAGATTTTGAAAAGATAATCCCTTCTCTTTTTTTGCCTTTTCCTGAAATGACTGAGGGCCAATCCTCTTAAACTTCCTTGAGTCCTCTTGGTTGGTTGAGAAGATCTATTAGGAATACTCTTCATCTCTCTGAAGGATTTTTTGTATGCCTGAATACTCTGGCCTTTTAATCTTTCCAAGGTTTCATCAAAGGGTTGGACAGTCACCTACCCAGCCATTTCTTTATGCCATGATTTCAGAAGCACTCTCTTACTTTTAGCATATTTTGCCACCTGGAAAGGCCAAGAATTTCCTAAATCAGCATCTTGATTCCTTAAGACGCTTCCCCTCAGTTTATCTCCTCTTGCATTTTACTATAAGCAGCAAGAAGAAACTAGGAAGCACCTTCAACACTTTGCTTGGACATCTTAGCTAAATATTCAAGTTTATGACTTTTGAATTCTGCTTTCCACATAACTGCAGGATATGATTTGGCTACATATTATGCCTTTATATAACAAGGATTTCCCTCCCCTAGTTTCCAGTGACATGTTCCTTATTTCTTCTGAGCTCTCACCAGCATCATCTTTAACTGCCACATTTCTACTCATAGTTTGTTCAGGACTTCAGTCATCCTCCTCCAAATTCTTCCAGTCTCTGCCCCCTGCCCAGTTTCAAAGTCACATTTTAGGTATTAACACAGCATCCCACATCTAGGTACCAGAGTGTGTGTCACTTTTTTTTTTTTTTTTTTTAATTATCGTGTAACAAATTACCACAGACATAGGGATTTAAAACCATCTTTTTTTTTTTTTTTTTTTTTTTTTTAATCTCACAAATCTGTAGGTAAGAATTCTAGGTGGGCTAGACTGGATTCTTGGCCTATGGTCTCAAGGCTAAAAGCAACGGGTTGGTCAAGCTGGACTCTTATCTGGAGGCTCTCAGGAAGAATCTGCTTCCAACTTCATTCAGATGGTTGGCAGAATTCAGTTCCACGTGGTTGTAGGACAGGTCGCTTGTTTCCTTGCTGGGCCACAGCAGTGGTTGCTCTCACCTTGCGGAAGCTGCACTCCCATCCACTTTCAGAACCAGCAGCAGTGTGTCAAATCCTTCTTGTGCTTCTGATCGCTGCTATCAGCCAGAGAAAAGGCTCTGCTTTTACAGGACTTATGTGATTAGGTTGGTCCAGCTGGATAATCTCCCTTATTATATAGCATAATCATGGGAGTGATATTTCCTATTCACAGGTTCCACTCACAGTCCAAGAAGAGGGGATTCTACTGGGTTACTGGGGGTCAATTAAGAAAATTCTTAAAATTTTCCTATATTAATTTTTTTGGTAGGCCTTTGTGGTGTTTTTAGTGTGGGGAAATTATAAATAAAGTCTCTATGAGCATTTGTATGTGAATTTTGGTATAGATCTATGTGTTCATCTCTTTTGGATATATACCTCAGGGTGGAAGGTCTGGGTCATATGGTAGGTATAAGTTTAACTTTTTAAGAAATAGTGTATTCCAAAGTGATTGTATTATTTTATATTCTCTACAAGCAGCAAATGAGAATTCCCGTTTGCATCCTTGTCAATGCTTGGTATGGTCATTTAGATTTTAGCTATTACATGAAGTAATAGCTCATTGTGGCTTTAATTTGTATTTTCCTAGTGACAAATGATTTTTAGCCTCTATCCATGTACTTATTTGCTATCTGTATATCTCCAGTGAAGAATCTGTTCAAATCATTGCCTGTTTTTTATTTGGTTGGTTGTTTTTATATTATTGAGTTGTAAGTGTTCTTTATATATACTTGATACAAGTTCTCTGTTTAATAGGTTTTAAGATGTTTTTTCCTAGTCTGAGATTTGCCTTTTAATTTTCACAGCAACGTCTTTTGTTTGTTTTAAAGTTTTTTTTTTTTTTTAATTATAGGTTCACAGGAAGTTGCAGAAATATATGTAGGGAGGTCCTGTGTACCCTTTATCTAGTTTCCCCCAATGGTAACATCTTGCATCTTGAATAACTGTTGTACAATATCAAAGTCAGCAAATTGACATTGGAGCTATCCACAGAGCTTATTTAAACTTCACCAGTTTTACATGGACCAGTGTGTGTATAGGGCTGTGCAGTTTCATCACACATCCAGATTTGTGTAATTATCACCATTGTCAAGATACACAACTCTTACATCCAGGAATTAGGACATGTATATCTTTGGGGTGCTATTATTCTGCCTGTGCTGGTTACAAAATATTGTTGGAATTTTCATAGGGATAAATTAAATCTATATATCAATTTAGGAAAAATTGATGTATTTACTATATTGAATCTTTAAAACCCTGCTATAGCTCTCTGTTTATTTGGGTCTTCTTTGAATTTTTTAAACAGTATTTTGTAATTTTCAGCATACAGATCCTTGCATTTTTTTTTTTTTTTTGACTTTTAGTTCTACTTATGTTTATCACTGCTAACCTGTCTTTCTCAATCCCATACCACACTGCCACCCCACTGTACATGCTGTGGTCAAATTTACACCTAAGCGTTTCATTTTCTTTGGCACAATTGTAAATGGTATTGTGTTTTAAATTTTAGTTTCTGCATGTTTTTGTTACTAAATAAAATGTGATGAATTTTTGTGTGTTGATTTTGTATCCTGTGACCATTTATTAGTTGTAGAATTTTTTGTGTGTGTGAATTCCTCTAGACAGTTCTTTCTCTGTCTCTCCCTCCCCATTTTCTTCCCTTGTCTTTCCTTGCCTTCCCTTGCCTTTCCTTTCCTCCCTTTCCCTCCCCTCCTTTCCTCTCCCCTCTTTCCTTTCCATTTTCTTTTTAAATATTTTTTTAATGTTTATTTATTTTTGGGAGAGAGACACAGACAGTGTGAGCAGGGGAGAGGCAGAGAGAGAGGCAGACATGGAATCTGAGGCAGGCTCCAGGCTCTGAGCTGTCGGCACAGAGTGTGATGTGGAGCTTGAACTCACAAACCTTGAGATCATGACCTGAGCCAAAGTTGGACGCTTAATCAACTAAGCCACTCAGTCGCCCCTAGGGAGCTTTTAATTATAAATTCATCTAATAGTTATGGGATTATTTACATTATCTATTTCGTGTTGGTAGTTTTTTGATAATTTGTGGTTTTTGAGGAATTGATCTATATCTTGTAAGTTGTATAACAGTGTCTTTTAAAGAGAAAATATTGACAAAGTTCTGTTTGTGTTTTTTTTTCCTTTTTTTAGTTTGTGATTTTTGTGTCCTATTTAAAAAAATCTTAACTAAACCCAAGATCATTAACATTTTCTATTATTTTTTCTTCTAGAAGTTTTATACAATTTGGTTTGTGATCTGTTTACAGTTATTTTTATGTATAGTGTGAGGTAAATGTCAACATTTATTTTTTTCCAAATGTATAACCAGTTCATACGGCACTAATTGTTGATAAATCTTTCTTTTCTGCTACTGAATTGCCTTGGCATCTGTCAAAACAATTGACAGAGATATATGTGTCTATTGTGAGATTCTTAGTTTTGTTTCATTTTGTTTTGCTTTTATTTTTATTTTCATTTTTGAGGGGATGGGCAGAGAGAGAGAGAAAGAATCTTAAGCAGGCTCCACATTCAGTGCAGAGTCCCATTTAGGGCTCGATCCCAGGACCCTGGGGTTATGACCTGAGCTGAAATTGAGTCTGATGCTGAACTGACTGAGCGATTCAGGCACTCCAGTTTTGTTCCATTAAGCTATGCCTCTATTTATGCCACTTCCACACTATCTTGATTACTATAGTTTATAAAACATCTTGAAATCAGATATGATCAGTCCACAAACTTTGTTGTTGTTGTTGGTTTGGGGCATCACTTAAGAGGTACTATTTTTATTTGTAAACTTTACATTTAAAAATTATTAGTAAGGGTCACCTGGATGGCTCAGTCAGTTAAGCATCTGTGTTTTGATTTCAGCTCAGGTCATAATCTTGTGGTTCATGAATTTGAGCTCTGCATTGGGCTCTGTGCTGATAGTGCAGAGCCTGCTTGGGATTCTCCCCCTCTCTCTCTCTGTCTCTCAAAATAAATAAATAAACTTAAAAAAATTATTAGTAAAATAAAACATTTAAAAATACTAGGCCATTTGTATTTCTTTCATGAATTATCAACAGTTCCTTTTGATTACCCATGTCTTCTGGTGAGGCATTCATATTTTCAAATTAATTTTTCTAAGCTTTATAATTAGAAATTTAGAACATACACAAAATAAGAGAATGATATAATGAACCTTTATATACCCATCATTCAACTTCAACACTTATCAACCTGTGACCAGTTTTGATTACTTTATACCCCTGCCCACTCCTCCCACCTGGACTATTAAAAAGACAATCCCAGACATCATATTATTCTATCCATGGTGTCCTAATTCTACAGATGAGTAAAGTGAGATTCAGAGAATTCAAATGATTTAGTCAAAGTCACACTGCTAATAAGTGGCAAAACTGGGACCTGAACCCCAGTCTGTTTCACTCCAAAACCCACACTTTTATTTGTTTATTTTTAAACGATTTATTGAAGTGTGATTGACATGTAAAAACTGATGCATCTTTAATGCGTACAACATAAGATTATGGGGATAAAGTATACATCTGTGAAACCATCATCACTATCAAGGCCATAAACATATCCATCACCTCCCAAAGTTTCCTCCTACCCTCTTATTATTATTATTATTATTAGTAGTAGTAGTAGTAGTAATAGTAGTAGCAGTAGTAGTAGTAGTATTGTGTGTGTGTGTATTTGTGTGTGTATTAGAACATATTCCTCCTGTATCTCCTACTCTCCTTCACCTGTTTTGCTAGCCTCCCACACCCTCCCCTCTGGCAACCATCAGTTCTCTGTATTTACAGTTCTGATTCTGATTTTTGTTTATTCATTGTTTTTGTTTTTTTAGATTCCATTTATGAGTAGAATCATATGCTATTTGTCTTTCTCAGTCTGACTTATTTTACCTAGCATAATATCCTCTAGATAACGTCCAAATTGTCTCAAGTGCCACGATCTCATCCTTTTTTGGTTGTGTAATATTCCATTGTGTATATACATCACATTTTCCTTATCCATTCATCTACTGATGCACACTTAGTTGCTTCCATGTCTTGACTGTTGCAAAAAATGCTGCATTAAATATATGGGGGTGCATATATCTTTTCTAATGGTGTTTTCATTTTCCCTGGGTAAATGCAGTAAAACCTTGGTTTGAGAGTGTAATTTATTCCCGAAACATGCTTGTAATCTAAAGCACTTGTATATCAAAGTGAATTTCCCCATAAGAAATAATGGAAACTCAGATGATTTGTTCCACAACCCAAAAATATTCATACAAAAATGATTAAAATACTGTAATATACTACAAAATAATAAAATACAGAATATAAACAAAAATAAACAAATTAACCTTCAGTCACTTTTGAAAATCTTCATGGCTGGTGCAGAGAGAGGAGGGTTATTGTGTAGGATGACTCACTATCACTAATATATGTTGACTACAGTAGAGTATTAATAAACTCTTGTCATATACTGTATTTAATGTAACTGGCAATAAGGCAGCAGAGGAAAGGGTCCATATCTGTAGGCAGCCTGACCTAGAATGAAGCAAAGCATTCCTAAGCTTACTCTTGTATGGTAAAACAAAGGACTTTCCATAAGTTCTTTGAAGTGACAAAAGATACAGTAGTGCCAGTTGTGGGCAACTTCCAAAGTTCTGAAAAATCGCTGATTTCTTCCAAACACCACGGCCTGCGACTGAGCGTCTGAGCATGAAAGATGATCACCCACAATCTCGCAAAGAGAAAGAACCATTGCCTCAGTTGTGATCATGTGATTTTTGGCGTCACGTACGCTTGTATTGCAAGACATTGCTTGTTTTATCAAGTTAAAATTTATGTTTCCTTGTTTGTGGAACGCTCACAGAACAAGGTTTTACTGTACCCAGTAGAGGAATTATTGGATCATATGGTAGTTCTATTTTTAATTTTTTGAGGAATATCCATACTATTTTCTAAAGTGGCTGTACCAATTTACATTCCCACCATCAGTGTACAAGGGTTCCTTTTTCTCCACATCTTGCCAACACTTGTTTCTCGTCTTCTTGATTTTAGCTTTCTAACGGGGTGTGTGTGTGTGTGTGTGTGTGTGTGTGTGTATTTCATTGTGGTTTTGATTTGCATTTCTCTGATGATGAGTGATGTTGAGCATCTTTTCATGTATCTGTTGGCCATGTATGTCTTTTTTGGAAAAATACATGGTATGATTTCAGTCTTCTTAAATTTATTGAGGCTTATTTTCTTGCCTAACAAGTGATCTGTTTTGGAGAATGTTCCATGTGCACTTGAAAAGAATGTTTATTCTGTTGTTTTGGATAAAATGTTCTGTATGTTTTGATCATCTGGTTTAATGCGTCATTCGAAGATGTTGTTTCCTTATTGATTTTCTGTCTGGATGATATATCCATTGATGCACATGGAGTGTTAAAGTCCCCTACTATTATTGTGTCACCATCAGTTTCTTCCTTTATGTCCATTAATGTTTGCCTTATGTATTTAGGTGCTGCAGTGTTGGGTCTATAGATATTTATAATTGTTATATCCTCATGTTAGATTGACTCCCTTATCACTATGTAATGCTTTTGTCTCTTGTTATGGTCTTTGTGTTAAAGTCTGTTTTGTATGATATAAGTATTGTGACCCCAGCTTTTTTTTTTTTTTCACTTGCATTTGCATGGTGAATGTTTTTCTATCCCTTCACTTTCAGTCTGTATGCATCTTTAGGTTTGAGGTGAATCTCTTATAGGCAGCATACAGATGAGTTTTGTTTTATTCTTATAGGCATCATACAGATGCGTTTTAGTTTATTCTGTCACTCTTTGTCTTTTGATTGGAGCATTTAGGATATTTACACTTAAAGTAATTATTGATAAGTATATACTTATTGACATTTAAAAATTCTGTTTTCAGCTCTTCTTTATTCCTTTCTTCTTCTCTTGCTTTCTTTCTTTGTGATCATTGAGTATCTGCAGTGTTTTGTTTTACTTTCTTTCTCTTTATTTTTTTGTATATCTATCATAGGTTTTGGGTTTGTGATTATCATGAGGTTCGTATATAGCATCCTAAGTAAATAGCAGTCCATATTAATTTGATGATCATTTAAGTTCAAACACATTATTAAAACCCACCCAAAAAACAAGCAGAAAAAAATTTCTTTGTTTACCCCTTCTCTTCCCTTGTACTCCCTTCTCCACATTTTATTTATATGTGGTCATATTTTACATCTTTTTATTCACATTTTCTTATGTGTAATTATGGCCATTTGTTTACCACTTAAATCCATTTAACATTTCTTGTAAGGTTGGTTTAATGGTTATAAATTCCTCTATCTTTCTTTTGTCTGGGAAACTCTTTATATCTCCTTGAAGTCTGAATGATAACCATTCTTGATTGTAGGTTTCTTCCTTTCAACACTTTGAATATATCATGCCACTCCTGGCTTGCAAAGTTTCTGCTGAAAAATCAGTCTTACAGGGTTTTCCCTTCTAGGTAACTTTTTGTTCTCTCTTGCTGCTTTTAGGATCCTTTTTGTTTGTTTGTTTATCTTTAACCTTTGGCGTTTTAATTATTATGTGTCATGGTATTGACCTCCTTGGGTTCATCTTGTTTGGAACTCTCTAGGCTTCTTGGACTTGGATATCTATTTTCCTTGTTAGGTTAAGGACGTTTTCAGTTATCTCTTCAAACAAGTTTTCTACACCTTTCTCTTTCTCCTTCTGGGACTCCTGTAATGCAAATGTTTTTTCATTTGATATTCAAGAGATCTCTTATTCTGTCCTCATTTTAAAAAATTCTTTTCTCTTTTTGCTGTTCAGCATGTTTGATTTCCATTATCCTGTCTTCCAGATCACTAATACGTTCTTCTGCATCCTCTAATCTCCTGTTGATTCCCTTGTGTGTTTTTTAATTTTAGTTATTGTATTCTTCAGCTCTGATTGGTACTTTTATTTTCAACGTTTTTTATTTTTGGGACAGAGAGAGACAGAGCATGAACGGGGGAGGGGCAGAGAGAGAGGGAGACACAGAATCGGAAACAGGCTCCAGGCTCCGAGCCCTCAGCCCAGAGCGTGACGCGGGGCTCGAACTCACAGACCGCGAGATCGTGACCTGGCTGAAGTCGGACGCTTAACCGACTGCGCCACCCAGGCGCCCCTGATTGGTACTTTTAATATTTTCTCTTTATTGAAGGTCTCACTGAGTTCTTCCATCTTTTCTCTGGCCCAGTGATTATATTTATAAACATTACTTTAAATTCTTTATTGGGCATATTGCATATCTCTGTTTCATTTAATTCTTTTACTGAGGTTTTTTTTCCCTTTCTTTTGAAGCATATTCCTCTGTATCCCCATTTTGCTTAATTTTCTGTGTGTATTTGTATGGATTAAGTGAAATGGCTACTTCTCCTAAAATTGAAAGAATGATCTTGTGTGTGGTGACCCTGATGCAGACTGTGTGTGTCTGGTTACTTATTCTGGCTGGGCTGGAGCTGTGACTGTATATGCTAGTTACTATTTTATTTATTAAAATTCAGGTTAGTTAACATACAGTGTAGTATTGGTTTCAGGATAGTTACTCTTTTCAACTGTGGCTTTTTACAGAGAGAATAAAGAAAAAATAATAATAAAAGAAAAAGAAAAAAGAATGAAGAAAAAAAGAAGAAAAAATAAAAAAGAGAAGAACAAAACCAAAAATAAAAAAAATAAAACCAAAACAGGACACATTTTAAAAAAGTAAATAAGATAAAATAAAACAATAAAAAAGCCCCCAAACCCCATGAAACTATGGCTTACCTGCTGTGCCCCCACATCACAGGATGGCAGGTGTGGGCTTGTGGACCCTGGGCTCACTGAGGTTGCAAGCTCACTGTGAGCTGGAGTGTCTTCCTTTCTGGGATTTTAAGGTGGTGGAGGAGAGAGTGTTCCTGCAGTTTCCTTGCCCCCTAAATCATGGTTTTTAACTGCTTCCCAAGTGCAGGTAGGGCTGAGGTGGGCCTGTGTACCCCGTGCTTGCTGAGGTTGTAAGCCATCTGTGATGATCTGATCCTCCATTTATGGCATCTGAACCACTCCTTATGGTGGCCAGACCCTGCTTCGGTCTGGGCCCTTGAGGTACAAGGGGAGAGAGCATTACTTCCCTGGCCCCTGTAAACCTTCACTTTTCTTCTGTGTCCCAGTGTGTCTAGGGCCGGTGTGGGCCTGTGGACTGAAGATGCAAGCCCGCCAAGACAATTGGACCTGCCCACCAATGGTGCCTGGACTTTGCTCCCATTCAGGCTTAGCTAGGGTGGGAACATAAGCTATGTTGTTCTCTAGTCTGTCTGCCTGGAGAAATTTCCTGCAGCTCCTCTACTGCTTGGCAGAGTTCTAGCGTTGTCTCTTTTATGTGCTAGTTGCTCTTTTAAAATGTGAGGTTTTTTTTTTTTCTGTGCCCAAGAACAGAAGGATCTGTTCCCAGTCTTTCAGTATTATTCCTCCCCACTGCAGTTCCCAGATAGCATCAAGGGTGGGGGTTCACTTTGTTACTGTGTCTCCATCTCGCTTGTTCTGTCTTTAGTTGTTCACTAGCTATTCAGTTAGCCCTTAGTTTTTCAGGAGCTCTGTTAGTAGGTATAATTTAGTGTGTTCCATGGAGGAGGTGAGTTCAGTCTTCCTGTCTCACCATCTTGAATTAGAGCCTTAATCCTTTTTTATTACTGGATTTATGTTTGGTACTATAGAAATGGCTTACATTTGGTTAGGATCCCTTTTGTCTCATATCCATCTCTGATTTTTCTGTCTTAATTCTCTCCCTTTCTTTTTGGTTTGTGATATGACTGGGAAGATCTTCCTATTAGGAGGTCAGCCATCCAGTCTTCTGTCTCCTGGAAACTCAGCTTTGACCTGAAGCTAAAATGGATAGGTTTCTGGATGGCAAATAGATGCAAGTTAGTCTTTCATTTTTCAAAGAGAGTGGGCCCTCACACGGCACAGTGAAAGTGGCATGGGATCTTGCAGTTAGGAGGTTGGTATACAAATCTCAATTCTACCTGTAAGAATACCTCATTTGTAGACAAAACCAACTTTATAGTGTTATTGGGGGGTCTGAAGGAGAAATGCCTAGGGAAATACTTCATAATGCTTGTTAGTTGTATTTTTTATTTTTTATTATTGTGAGAACACAGAATTATTTTAGCTACCTGAAAGTCTTGAAAAACAGGTATTAGGAAGGGCAGATTTATATTTTTGATTATATTTTGTAATTCTGATTTAAGGTTATCTTCAATTTCTCAATATGTGGAAAAAGAGAAACCTTAAATTGGAGGTACCCAAGGCAATATTTAATTTCCCCTTATCTAATAGGATATCAAAGTAATACAGCCTCTTGGCCTCTGTACTCCAGTCATGAGCCTCACATCCACTGAATCCTGAACAGGAAAGTGAGAGGAGCTACTCTGTCATTTCCAAAGATACCTCTCCTGGGGGTCCTGAGCATCTAAGCACAGGAATCCATGCCTCAGGTTAAGAACCATCCAGTGGGGCAAAACACAAATGCTGCTTTAAATTATGTTCTTTGTGGAGTAGCCCTTGATATAGATTGCTTTTTATCCCTCCAAGATGAAAAGAGCTGGGGAAGAGCCTGACCTCAAGAGTTTTTTAAAACAAATTCCTCCATGGGAATGCAAGCTGGTGCAGCCTCTCTGGAAAACAGTATGGAGGTTTCTCAAAAAACTAAAAATAGAACTACCCCATGACCCAGCAATTGCACTACTAGGCATTTATCTATGGGATACAGGTGTGCTGTTTTGAAGGGATACATGCACCCCTATGTATATTGCAGCACTATCAACAATAGCCAATGTATGGAAAGAGCCCAAATGTCCATCGATGGATGAATGGATAAAGAAAATGTGTGTGTATATATATATATATGTGTGTGTGTGTGTGTGTGTGTGTATATATGCACATATATATATATATATATATATATATATATACACATTGTATACACACACACACACACACACACACACACACACACAATGGAGTATTACTCAGCAATCAAAAAGAATGAAATCCTGCCATTTGCAACTATGTGGATGGAACTGGAGGGTATTATGCTAAGTGAAATTAGTCAGAAAAAGACAAAAATCATATGACTTCACTCATATGAGGACTTTAAGAGTCAGAACAGATGAACATAAGGGAAGGGAGACAAAAATAATATAAAAACAGGGAGGGGGACAAAACAGAAGAGGCTCATAAATATGGAGAACAAACTGAGGGTTAATGGAGGGGTTGTGGGAGGGGGGATGGGCTAAATGGGTAAGGGACACTAAGGAATCTACTCCTGAAATCATTGTTGCACTATATGCTAACTAATTTGGATGTAAATTAAAAAAAATAAAAAATAAAAATAAAATAAATAAATAAAAAATAAAACAAATTCCTCCAAGGGGTACCTGGGTGTCTCAGTCAATTAAGTGTCTGACTCTTGATTTCAGCTCAGGTCGTGATCTCATGGTTGTGAGACTGAGCCCTCAGTCTGGCTTCACACTGATCATAGAGCCTGCTTGGGATTTTCTCTCTCTCTCTCTGTCTCTCTGTCTCTCTCCCTCCCTCCCTCTCTCTTTCTCTCTCTCTCCTTCTGCCCCTCTCTCCCTGCTTGCATGCACTCTCTCTCTCTCCCTCTGCCCCTCTCCCCTGCTTGCGTGCATTCTCTCTCTCTCTCAAAAAAAATTCCTCCAAGAAGAATGTGACATCTTGGTAAGAATTAGGATGGAAAGAGTAAGCAGTCCCTTCCTATCGAGATCTCGTCTTGGCTCATGACCTGTGATTATCTTGGTTTGCTCCAGATCTATTGTTTATTTGGAAACTGATGAGTGTGACAGTTTGAAATCTTGACAGGGAACACTTTTTTCCTTTTTTTAAAATCATTTTCTTTTTTTTCATCATGATAAGTGTACTCTTTAACCCCCATCTCTTATTTCCCCCATCTCCCCGCCTACCTCCCCTCTGGTAACCATTCGTTTGTTCTTTATAGTTATGAGTCTGTTTCTAGGTTTGTCTCTCTCTTTTTTTCTTTCATTTGCTTGTTTGTTTTGTTTCTTAAATTACACATATGAGTGAAATCATATGATGTTTGTCTTTCCCTTACTGACTTATTAGCTCATCCATGTTGTTGCAAATGGCAAGATTTCATTCTTTTTTATGGCTGAATAATATTCCATTGTATATATACCACCTATTTATCCATTCATCTATTGATGGACACTTGGGCTGTTTCCATCATTTGGTCATTGTAAATAATGCTGCTATAAACATAGGGGTGTATGTATCCCTTTGAGTCAATGTATTTGTATTTTTTGGGTAAATACCCAGTAGTGTGATTGCTGGATTGTAGGACAGTTCTATTTTTAATTCTTTAAGGAATCTACATATAGTGTTTTTAAGGAACCTCCATACAGTTTTCTGCAACGGCTGCATCAGTTTGCATTCCCACTTTTTTCTCCACATCCTTACCAACACTTGTTTCTTGTGTTTTTGATTTTACCCATTTTGACATGTGTGAAACAATGTGTCACTGTAGTTTTTCTTTACATTTCCCTGATGATGAATGATGTTGAGCATCTTTTCATGTCTGTTGGCTGTTTGAATGCCTTCTTTAGAGAAATGTCTGTTCATATGTTCTGCCCATTTTTTACTGGATTATTTGTTTTTTTGGGTATTGAGTTATATCATTTCTTTATATATTTTGGATACTACCCCCTTGTTTCTTATATCCCATTCTGTAGGTCACCTTTCAGTTTTGTTTACTGTTTCCTTTGCTGTGCAGATGCTTTTTATTTTGATGTAGTTCCAGTAGTTTATTTTTGCCTTTGTGCCTCTTGTTGCAAGGAGACATATCTAGAAAAATGTTGCTATAGCTGATGTCAGAGAGATTATTGCCTATGCTTTCTTCAAGGATTCTTATGGTTTCACCTCTCATGTTTAAGTCTAAACCATTTTAATTTTATTTTTGTGTATGGTGAAAGAAAGTGGTCTAGTTTCATTCTTTTGCATGTGACTGTCCAGTTTCCCCAATGCTATTTGTTGAAGAGACTGTCTTTTCCCCATTGGATATTCTTTCCTTTGTCAAAGTTTAATTGTCCATATAATTGTGGGTTTTTTTCTGGGTTTTCTATTCTAATCCATTGATCTATTTGTCTGTTTTTATCCCAGTACCATACTCTCTCAATTATTACTGCTTTGTCATATGACTTGAAATCTGGCATTGTGATACCTCCAGTTTTGTTTTTCTTTTTAAAGATTGCCTTGCCTACTCGAGATCTTCTGTTGTTCCATACAAATTTAGGATTGTTTGTTCTAGTTCTGTGAAAAATACTGTTGGTATTTTGATAGTGACTGCATTGAATTGTAGATGTGTATTATAGACATTTTAACAATACTTGTTCTTCCAACCCATGAACATGGAATGTCTTTTCATTTCTTTTCATCCTCTTGAATTTATTTTGTCAGTTTTCAGAGTATAGGTCTTTCACATTTTGGTTAAGTTTATTCTTAGATATTTTATGGTTTTTGGTAGTTGTAAATGGGATTGACTGGAAACATTTATAACAAGTCGACTATGTGGTTAGCATCGACTGTGTAGTTAGCATCGTTAGGGAATGGACTTAGGTGCTTTGCAGAACCATCTTGTACTGGGCTAGGGAATGGGTTTCTGAGAGCAGAGATAAAGTTATTGAAGGAATTGAGAGACGTGAGTAGAGGGGTGATGTGGACAGGGAGAAGAAAGCCTCCAAACTTCCAGGAATCTAATGTAGATGTTCTCCAGATTATCTTGTTCACATTCCTTCCTATATAGGTAAGTCAATGAAAGATGATTTAAACATGGGAATAAGTTAAGACTACATCCTAGAGAAATAGGAAAGGGTTAAGATAGTAGAAAGAAAATAAAAGAAATGCGTAAGAAGCTAAAAACTGCAAAGGGAAAGAGAAAAGAATTAGGATAAGACAAGTTAAAACTCCAGCAGTAACATTAATGATTTTAACATGAAATAAGGACAACTAGAAGTTTGTACTTCCAGTTATAAAATAAATAAGTCACAGAGATGAAAGGCACAGCAAAGGGAATATAGTCAATAAAGTTGTAATAATGTTGTATGGTGACAGATGGTGACTAGACTTATTGTGTTGAGCATTGAGTCATGTTTAGAATTGTTGAATCAATGTTGTACTCCTGAAGCTAATACAACATTGTATGTCAATTGCATTTCAATAATAAAAAAAGTGAAGAAAATGAAATAAGGACAAAAGTAAAAATAAAACTGAGTTAAAGGTAAAGTTAGATGAAAAGCTGAAACTGAGGCACATGGTAGATTAAATAAAAGAATTGAGAGATAAAGTTAAATAAGTGATTTAGCAGTTCAACATGTGAGTGAGGTGACTAAGTAATGAGTTGGTAGAAGTAGTGAATGAGCAGGAAGGAAGTGGAGTCAAAGCCTTCAGTCTTCCTGCTGAAGCAGATGACCTTTGTTGCTGGGAGTAGAGAGGTCTGAGAGCCTGCTCAGCAACCCCTCATTGGGGCAGACAGAGGCCCTTTCTAGTCTTAGCGTGCTGTCCTCTTCCATTGTCAGTGGACATAGCAAATATAGCAATATAATCTGATCTCAGAAAGCACCCTGGCAATTTCTTTTTTTTTTTTTTTTTATTGTTTTTTAATGTTTATTAATTTTTGAGAGAGAGAGAGAGAGAAAAAAAAAGACAGAGCTTGAGCAGGGAAGAGGCAGAGAAAGAGACACACACAGAATCCAAAGCAATCTCCAGACTCTGAGCTGTCAGCATGGAGCCTGATGGGGGGCTTGAACCCATGAACTATGAGATCATGACCTGAGCCAAAGTCGGATGCTTAACTGACTGAGCCACCCAGGCACCCCAGCAATTCCTTTTTTGATACTTTTTAAAAATAAATAAATGTTTACAGCAGAGAGAGGAATCTAGTGGCATGCTAGGAAATATTTAAAAACCACCTGTGGGGATGAGGAGAGGGGAAAGCCTGGGACTGATTTATTGTGTTTGCCAGTTTTCATTGCAGATGTATTCCCACCATGACTGATTTTAGGTTACCAGTCTGATGGCAGTCAGCTGTACCTGAGACTGAGGAGTTTCTCTGGACATAGGAGTAAAACTGAGACAGTTCTAGGCCAATGAGGATAGTTGGCCACCCTAACAGCTTGCAAAATTCCTGAAAATACAACAGTTAAGAACTAGTGCAAGCCATCTACAGCTAGAAGAAACAGATTGACCGTGCCTGAAGGCCATACTTGGGACCTACCTGGGGAATGAATCTCAGCCTAGCTGTTGCCTGCTACAGAACAGAGGGCTGGCTTCCACTGTCAAGAAAGCTCCAGCCATACCTGAGGTTTAGCACCTGTGGGTCTAGAGCATTTATAATAAACTGCTGATTGGCCAACTGCTGTTGTCCTTAGACTGCCTTTCCACTTAGGGCCTTGGTTGTGGGCTAGCCTCCAAGCCCAAAGATCAGGCTGCCAGTTCGAAGCTTCACAAAGCCTTTGACACCATCCAGGGTTGTAGTTTCCCAAATGAAAGCAACTGGACTCCAGAAAATCACAATATACCTTCCATGACTGTTAGCCTTCCTCTGGGTACCTGTCCTTTCCAAGTGATAAGCATCTGCTTGTCTCCTTCCAAGACCTTTCCTTTGCCCTTGAACCTGCCAAGTTCTCTCGCCTCTTCCCTTTTCCTAAAGGCCAGTCTCTCTGTGGTCTGGATTAGGAACCCTCTCTTGTATATCCTTTATATACTTTTATCATAGCACTTAAGATAGTGTGAGTTGATACATAATTGCTCACTGCTTTGTTTTTATTATTACCATTTATTTGCAAATTTCTCTCTCCAAATTATAACTCCTTGAGAGCAAGAACTGTAACAGCTGTGTCTTTATATTCTAACACTTAGCTGTAGTGCCTCACACATAATATGTACATTATAAATGCTTGCTGAATGAATTAAACAACGAAATAGTGTAAATAAAGGGATTTTATAATCAGTGTATAGAAATATGCCCTACACACTTTAAATTTTATTTTTATGTTTACTTATTTATTTTGAGAGAGACAGAGACATTGTGAGCAGGGTAGGGGCAGAGAGAGAGAGAGGGAGAGAGAGGGAAGCCCAAGCAGGCTCTGCACTGTCAGAGCAGAGCCCAACGAGGGGCTCAAACTCATGAAACCATGAGATCATGACCTAAGCTGAAACCAAGAGTCTGATGCTTAACCATTTGAGCCACTTAGGTGCCCCTTCCCTACACACTTTAATAAGGGGATTACCTAAAATGGGCATTTCCATATGGTAATACCAGATCATAAATCTGACTGTGTTTTTAAGAAAGTGTTAAATTATAGTTATTTCCTTGTTTTGTTAGACTGGTAAGTGTCTGATTTTTGTTAAGAGTTCTGGCAAGAGTAGTAAAGGCACTAAACTTAAATTCACCTTTATGTAAAACTGATTAATGCCAGGAAACGAGGGCTTGCTGTAAAATTTTCCAGGTTCCTTTCTTTCTGTCTCTAATATAATTTTTATCTTAGAGTAGTTCTTTTTCATTGAATTCCATTTTGAAATGCTTTTGACTCTAAAAAGCTAATTTATCTTTTACTACATTGCCAAAGAATTTCTGAAGCAATTTGACTCACCTTGGGGCCAGGTTCAACATCAAACTGAAATCTTTTTAATGATAATACTATTTTCTCACATGCTTTATGGTCCTTTAGAGTATCATCATAAAAGTATGTAATCTTCAAATGTATCTTACTGTAAGAATTTCCTTTTAAATTATGAAAAATTGGATCAACTTTACTTGGATTGATTCTTGTAGAGAATGTATCAATATAGAGTTCCTAGATTCCCCACCTAACCCTATTAAAAAAATCTTGGCAATGCTATTTCCATTTGTATTTGCTTTACATAAGATTATATGAAGGAAAATATTAACAGTTACGGTTGAAAAATACTTTTTTTCTGTACTTCTCCTTGAACATGATTTAGCTGTATTAAAAAGTGTGACAGGAAAAATTCCAAAGTTTCTGTGTGACATATTTGTGCTTTCAACTAAATAGAAGAAAGTGGGGAGTAAAATGTGTATCTTGCCCTATTCTTCTTTGAAAGGGACTATAATGCTGAATCGAGGTGATTAGTATCTGTTGGTGGCATTGTGACATGTGAATCAAATGCTGTTTTGTTTAGACAGTGCTGGGATACTGTCTATACCATCACTTTCCAATAGTACTTTCTGTAGTGATGTAACTGTTCTGTATCTGTGATGTCAAACAGTAGTCACTGTAGCTATTGAATATAGTCACAATAGCTCTTGAATGCTTGAAATATGGCTAGTGTGACTGAGTAACTGAATGTTTCATCTTGTTTCATTTTAATTAATTAAAATTTAAGTCATGTAGTCTAGTGGCTAATTTGTTAGACTTTCAATTTGATTTCTTATTCCAATTGGAAAAAAAAAAGTAATTTGAGTTAGAAAAAAACATGTTAAGTTTGCACAGGTTCTCTCTGTCCCTGTGTAATTGACCCTGTTAGGATGTTTTTGGAGAGGAGGCAGTATATATTATGGATTGGGAAGGCTTGCATCCTCATCTGGCTATGCCATAATTTAGCAGTTTGGGCATATTATCTCTCTGGACCTTTCCTTGCCTGGAAAACAAAGAGTCATTTGGTTTTTGAATTTATATTTAACATTGGGATTTTTTTTTTCTTAGGAACAGCCAAACAAACTGAGCAGAAACCTCAGATAAGACAGAGGTGAAAGGGGTGGGATGGTTTTGGGCAGCAAAGTCCTATTCATTAAGCCATCCCTTTATCTTTCAGTAACTCCCAAGCTTCTCTACTATGGTAGCCCAATGTGCAAAGCTTTGGAGTGGATGGAATCCAGAGTTCCTTCTAGCTCTGATAAAGTATGGTTTCTATAAGGTGGAATAAAGTTTTCTTTTCATTGATATCATCTCAGAAGTAATAATTCTTCAAAAGCCAGTCTTTATATGTATTTCGACCCAACTCACCTTATTAAAGTTGAGTTTGAGAGGTACTCAGGGCATTCAATAGGTAGAGGTCTCTGTTCTCTTAGCTCACCAAAAATGAAACTAAAAACAAGAGCTTAATGGATATAGCAGATAGGGGTGGGTCCAAATAGCACTTGCATGCAAATTTTAAAAAATAACCTTTTAAATTTCCTCCTTTGTGAATGGATTTATCATTTTGGTAAATTAAGGACTGAGTTTCATAAAAGAAAACATGATTGAAGTGGTTAAATTGGTATTATAGTGGCTGATTGTGGTCTCGATGTGGGCTCAAGGAACTCATGCTTGCCCCTCTCTCCCTGCTAGGGAAAAGCAACTCAGATCTGGAATAGAGTCCTCAGGTGTATACAGCTGGAGTGTGGGGTTGAATGTGGCATAATGGGGAAAGTTTGACAGGGAGGTACAAAGAGGTTAAATGTACTTTTTTCACATGATATTTTTTTGGAAGTGGTAATGTATTTTGGGTATCTTCCTTTTCCCTTCCTTTCTACTGTTCTCTCTTCTCTCCAGAATAACTGATAAAAAGGGCTTAAGGCTACTTCCCTTTCACTTTCACTCTTGGGAAGTCTAGTGCTAGCAGGCACTAGGGTAGGGCATAGAGGAAACGTGGAGAGTCTGACTATAGCCTTGGCTGACAAACTGGTTTTTGTATTTATACATGATCTGTCCAAGCTCACCCAAGTAAGAGAGGCCTTAGGGCTTAAGACCAGAAACATGCTGTTAATGATTTCAGATGAAGTTAGGCAGTTAATAAAGGAATCAGGACTTGAGAGATTCTGTCAGCCTTTCCATGTGTTAAGACTAAGAAATGTGTTTGATATTAATTGCACTATGATTTTAAACATATTGATGGGAAGGATGGTTTGTTGTCTCTGAGAGCACAGTGTTCTATAGCAACTTCAATGCTCTGAAACCTTTAATTAAATAAAATTTAGGTTTCCTCTCTAGGCATTCTTGAAATTTAGCAAGTGAACAAACATAAAGGGAGAAAAATGAGAAAAAAAAACAACCTTAACTTAAAAAAAGTCAAGCATTTTGATTATGCTTGTATACAACAAGGCTCAAGGTTGTTCTCTTCTGTTAAATACATTGGGACAGCTGAGCCCATATGATTTTCTCCTTCCTCCTTGACTATTCCTTTTTTGGAACTTTAGTTCCTAGCACAATTAATATGGGAAAACTCATTGAATAGGTGTTTAATATATTAAACATAGATTTTTTTTTGGAATTTGATTGGATTATTTGCATTAAAGTTGAAGATGTTTGTAGGGATGACAGATCTTTGATGGAATGAGCCAAAATTTTAGTTGCCAAATATTGAGAGACACTAATAGGTCTACAAAACTTTTCAGTTTACAAAGGATTGCTACAGACAGTGTCTAATTTTTCCTCACAATAACCGTGTAGGGTAGATATTATTTCTCTTTTACTTATGTGGCCCAGGGAAGTTAAGTGATTGTTTACTGTCTTATCTCAAATGGAAGAGAGAGTTTTCCAGAGGAGAGGATTAACCAAAGATTTAGAGCTACACAAATATTGAGGAAGATGTAATTTTGCAATAACATTCATGGCTTTATGAAAGAAAAAAAAGCCATTCAGTGGAGCAGAAAGATTGTAAGACAGGTATAGGTGGGCAGATTACTGAGAGTAGATACTCATATTTTCTTCATGGGGGAAAAATCTTTTCTAAGCAAAATAGTTTTCTTCCATATTTATGACTGGAGAAAGTTAATGATTTGAATAACTCCACACTGTTCTGTAATATTAGTTCAACTGTAAATACATAGTTTCCAAATAATTTAAAATTTTTTTAATTATTATTTTTTAATGTTTATTTATTTTTAAGAGAGAGTGAGAGAGAGATGGAGTGCGAGTGGGGAGGGGCAGAGAGAGAGAGGGAGACACAGAATCCGAAGCAGGCTGTAGCCTCTGAGCTGTCAGCTCAGAGCCCAATGCGGGGCTTGAACCCACGAGATATAAGATCCTGACCTGAGCTAAAGTTGGACACTTAACTGTCTGAGCCACCCAGGCACACCCCGAAAAATTTAAAGTTGCTAAAGTGGTAAAACTTGTAAGACCTGGGGAATATTAGTCTTTTTTTTTTTCATTTAGAATTAATTATTTTTTGAAATCTTTAAGGGCTACAAATCTGTGCCACATTTCTCTGAGGTAGTAACAAGCATTTACTAAAAGACATATACAGGTAACATTGTTATTGAGCAAAATATACTTTAGTTAGGATGTTTCTGAATTTCTTATGTCGCCACTCATGTTTTTTTATGTAATTTTTTTCCAGTGTTCCACAGTTTATTGCTGAAATATCTGTGGAAATTAATATTTTAGAAAACTTTATTCTATGAATGTCAAGACATTTCTGCTTAAAGTTATACAGCTGTGGGTGCCTGGGTGGCTTAGTTGGTTAAGTGGTCAAGCCCTGCTTGGGCTCTGTGCTGGGTGTGAAGCCTACTTTAAAAAAATAAAAAAAGTTAAAAAAAATAAATAAAAGTTATACAGCTGCTCTTGTTCTGGTAGTCATATACCACTGCCTCCCAATCACCACCCCCCGTCCAAATATAGCAACGTGTGCACTTACCTGATAGAAATGTAGTGTGCATAGGGATGGAATGAATATCAAGAGCTTATCCCCACCTCAGTGAAATGTCGAAGATTTCATGTGTTGATATACGTTATTTTTACTTTCATTATATCCTTAGTATCTTACTTATTATTTCAATTGTTAGAGTTTGCTCTAAGTTCGTAATCTATGACATAATAGTTTTGTACCTACCCAAGAAAAAGGGCCTGAAAAATGACATAAGAATATTTTAGAAGTTTCCTCTTAAATTTTTCAGTGTGTTGTGATAAAGTGGGAGATATGATGATAGAGTATTATGTGGCACTTGGGTCAAAAATCTAATGCATTCATTAATTCAACAAATATTTATGATACACCTATTTATCAGGCACCGTGCTACGTGCTAGGGATGTGGTGTGGAACAAGACAGACACCGTTCTTGGCCTCCTGGGCTTAGAATTTACAGAGTGTAGAATGGAAGCATACTGATTGGAAAGTTACGTGTTAAGGTAAAAGTCAAACAGGAATCCTGTGAGTTTGAGTATGAGGACAGAGGAGATCTCCTTACTGTCATTTTGCTTTGCTTCTTTAAAAGGTTGCCAAAATTTTGGTTACTTCCATTCTGACATGGGCCTCACCCTCATCTGACAACTCAGTGCCCTGGTGCCTGTAATTTGCTAAGGCATAAAACTTTTTTTTTTTTTTTTTCCCAGCCAGTGTTCGGTTCAGAGCCCAGAGCAGGTCAGTTCTCTGTAGAGATTTCTGCCTGTCCTGCAGTAACAAGACAACACTCAATTCTTTACTCTGTCTCAGTACAGTAACCTGTGATGCATTCCAGTCAGAACTAAGCCTAGCTAACCTCACTTTGCCTCTAGCTGTATCATCTTCCCTATCCCTGAAATGTCAGCCCATTCAGGCTTGTCCTTTCCAATATGGCTATTCTAGCCTGGTTCCGTGCTGCAACCTCTTCCTTTCAAACCGTCCCCCACACTGCCCTCTGTCAGTTTTTTCCACTGTGCCTTTTGGACCTCCTGTATGTTGGAATTCTCCAGACTAACAGGGCTGCTCATAATTGCAAAGGGTTTCACAATTACAAACGGAGCTCATTGGAGTTCAATTCATTAATTTGCATAATCAGTCATATGTAAGTTTACTGCTGTGGGGCTGAAGCTGAGTCCAAGATGCTGAGAAAAAAGTGATTTTATATAGATAGGGAGAACGTTGGGACAGTCTACTCCATGAGACTTGACACTTAGGAACTTATCTTTTCCTTTTATGGGAAGCACATGGGATGCCTGGACTGTGACCATGAGCTGCTTTGTGTAAGTGAGGCAACCAGTCTTTGTGCTGTTATAAAGAAACAATAGGCCCCAAATGGAGTCACTTTGCCAAGCCCCACCAAGACTTAATACCTAACCTAAAGGCAGTATCAGCCTGTCCCAGGAGCAGATTTTTAAATCAATCAGCCTGGAGTTTCCTGATCAGCATAATCTACTCATTTACCTTCCATGTCCCACCTTCCTTCTGCTTATAAAAGCCTTCCATTTTGTACAACTCCTCAGAGCTCCCTTCTGTTTGGTAGGTGAGATATTACCTATTCATGAACTGTTGATAAAGCCAATTAGATCTTCAGATTTACTCAGTTGAATTGTTTTGTGTTGTTTTTTTTAACAGTGCCTTTCCCAGACATGGGCTGTGTAATCAATACAAGAAAATGTGGAAGGTCTACCTACCTGCTAGAAACCCTTTCATTTAGCAATCATGGTTGTTTGCCCTACATGTTTCCCTAGGGAGCCCATGTAAGGTAAAGGAAAATTATAACTAGCAATGTAGTTCGAATCATAACTTCCTGCTTGAGTGAGAAACAATGTGATGGGAACAATACTGTCTTCCGACCCTGCATCTACTCTCTGCCCTGCCTTGATAAGACTGTTGTTACACCCATGGAGGCTTAACTCTGTTAAGTTCAAGGACCATCTCTCTGTCACCAAAACACTCACTGCCAAGTGAGTCTCATCTCTCAAACCCAGGAATGGTTTACTTGGTTGTAGACTCTCACCTTCAGGCAGAGGTAGGAGTTGTACAGGTAGTTCTACTGGGCCTTGCATTTAATAAGAAAAAGAGAGGGAAATCTTTTGCCAAGTTTTATCTTTTATATAATTTCTTTCTCAAGAGGATCCAAAGAACCAACACACAGTCTGGACCAGAGGTAGGATATATCACTAATTTTGGAAAGCCCCTAGGATACCTTGCCATTTTCTTAAATACTCTTCTGGTTTGCCTTTTAATTTTAGTTATGGTATATTTTGATATAGAAACACTTTAATTTTTGTCACATCACTTTTCTCCTTTGAACTTTTGCTTTTATGTTTAGAAACTCTGAAACTCCTAATACTACAATTTAGGGGTCTTAACAGAGCCGGGGACTCTAGCATATGACACCCTTCATTTTGCCTATAAAAACCTTTGTCCCTTGTAGCTGTGAAGAATTCTTGGTTGCAAATGACAGAAACCACCCTTGGATAACTTAAATAGAAAAGGAATTTATTGCAAAGATGCCCAGTACTTGGAAGGCTTGAGAACCAGACTCAGAAAATGGGCAAGAACCAAGGGAAGCTGGGGCAGCTACTGCTGGAATCACAGCCCAAGTGCAGTATTGGGTTAATTTGTTTAGGGGGCTGCCACTGGCTGCAGTCTACATCATGCTACCATGGACTATCAGCCACCCATGTTCTCTAGTTCAATAATAAAATACATGTGGTTTATGTGGAAATTAATATTTTAGAGTTAAAATAATACCAAGAGGTTTTATATTTGTAATTATTACCAGCTGCTGTTTTTCAAATTGACATACCTGTCTATTTCTCCCTGGCCTACAACCCTCCCTACCTCTGTTATGCTGCCCAAATTGCCAGATTAGAGCAGACCAAAGAATACATTGACATGACAGAAAATGGTGCCTTTAAAGATAAAGTGAGTATTGGGAGTCTTTTCCTACCCTGTTGTTGCTTGGGGGATATCATATGTTGGAGTATTTAATGTTTACAATATGCCTCATATCCTGCTTGTCATTAAAGCTGCTGCCTGTGCCATGAGGAATTTGTCAAGTTGGCTGCACGTTTACATGCCTTACATGACTGCCTTAAGGTGGAACACGGGAGATGGAGTTAGCTGAACCTAGGCTACATGGGAGTGCCCTCTTTGCAGGGGCCAGGGCACTGCCTGTGTCCTAAGATTCGGATACTGGAGGGCCAAAAGGAAAGAAATCTGCACTATAGACCTGGCTTTCCCCTAAAGTCCCCACCCCTTAGCATCCTGGCCAAGTCATTGTGCTCCTCCTTGGTATTCCAAACCACAGATCCGGATAGAGGTGAGGGTAGATCAGCATCCATTTTGTCCACTTCAAAACTCGTGTTCCTCTTTTTATGTTGTACCTCCTTGGGCCTTATGCCAACTGGTTACACTACCCCTTACACCCTTCTAGTTGGGGTTATTGACTAACTTGCCTTGCCTGTATGTCGATTAGAAATATCACATGGCCCATCATCCTGAGCACTGCTTTTAGTTCTACCTTTGTCTGGAGTACTGACTTTAGTATATTTATTCACTAATCATCCAGCACCAGACTTTAAAACATTTTTTTTAAATGTTTATTTATTTTTGAGAGAGAGAGAGAGAGAGAGAGAGCGCGAGCATGAGTGGGGGAGGGGCAGAGAGAGAGGGAGACACAGAATCTGAAGCAGGCTCCAGGCTCTAAGCTGTCACCACAGAACCTGATGCGGGCTCCAACTCACGAACTGTGAGATCATGACCTGAGCCTAAGTCGGACGCTTACCCAACTGAGCCACCCAGGTGCTTAGCACCATGACTTTACAATTAAAGTTGATCTTGCAGCTGAACTTACAGCTTGCAAACAACAGAAACCACCCTTGGTTAACTTAAACAGAAAAGGAATTTATATCCAGTACTTGGAAGGTTTGAGAACCAGGCTCAGAAAATGGGCAAGAATTAACCTCCATTTTTTAGCCTATAGATAACTCTTAATATGTTAAACTGAATTTATAAACTAGTCCTTCCAAATCTCCCTCTTTTCCTGAATTCTCTTAGTTAATACCATCACTACCATCACTATCCTCCAAGTTTCCCAAGCCGGAAATCAGTGAGTTATCCTGAATCCGCTCCCTTTCTAAGTACTTCACACACAATCTAGTTACCACCTTCTTAAAAAAATCTCTTGAGACCATTTCCTGTTTCTTTTTGTCTTATTACTGCCTTAGTATAAGTTTAGATTTCTTGTGGTTAACTGCAATATCCTTTTAACTGGTTCCTATTTTTAAAATGCATTCTCTTCAATCTATACCTACATGGCAAAGTAATCTTCCTAAAACAAATCTGATTATTTCATTCCTCTGCTGAAACCCTTTTGTGGCCTTCTTAGCTCTCAGAATAAAAATGGAATTCAACTCTTTAAGATAAAAGTCTGTCTTTGATATGACCTTTGACTATTTCTGTAATTCAACTTTTATATCTGCTGTAAGGTATATTTTGCTCCAAACATAGAGTTATCTAGACTGGGCTTTTACTCTCTCTGCTTTCCCATCTTCATTCCTATTAATGTTTTAAAACTTAATTTGATTGTTGAGTAGTATGTTTGTAGATAGATAATATTTTGATATTTTTACAATGGGCTTATGATCCAATTTGGGGTAATCAGAGTCATTTTCTGGGACTTTTCTTCTGGAGAGGAGTGGGAAAGACTCTCTTTTGCTTTTCAGGTAAAGATGCTGCTAAGATGTGAACCTGGGGCTTCTATCATTTGGAGGAACTCATTGGCAGAGATTGAGACCAACATCTAGGGAGAAGTAGAGCTAAGAATGGGAGGAAGGGAATATGAGAGAATGAGAAAGCAAGTCTTGGTGACATTTTGAGCCCTGGATCTGGTGTGTGTAATGTTAGGTCTATTACAGTCTTTTCCAGTTATTAGCTGATAAATCCACTCTCCCTTTTTCTTTCCGTTAAATTAGATTGATTAGCTTTCATCACGTCAGACCAAAAGAGTCCATGGAGGTGCAATAGAATTAATAAGTTAACATTACTTATAAACTTAGTCTTTACAATTTTGGCTGTAGCTATACATAGTATAATTTTGGCAGATGGTTTTCAGGGGAAACGTACTGCTTTAAGCCTGCATAAAGCAGGCTGTACTTAAAAGGGTAACTTTGAACTCTTTGTACTTAAAGTTAAGACTTTGTATGAATTAGTATTGGAAGTAGACACATGGAAAATGTAAGAATTTTTAAAGAAAGTTTATTTGTAATCTTGTATCATTTAACCTAATGGTTCTCAAATCTGGGTGTACAGTCATCTGAAGAGCTTCTAAAACTGCAGATCCCTAGGACCTTCCCAGACTAAGTAAATCAGAATCTCTGGGGCTGGGACCCAAGCATTGGTATTTTTTAAAAGCTCAGTTTCAACTTTTAGTAAGAGTTGAGAACCAAAGACCTAACCTGTTTCTGTTCCTTGAGGAATTCAAGTTACCTACACATGGATTTTTATTGATCTCTTTTCCTCATTGTAATTTTCCCCATAATGGGCATAACATTAAAATCTAGTTGCTGGCTTTTGTGGTGTTTTCTAATTTGGGATTTCTATAAAACTGGCCAGGGACATACAATTAGGCACTGCTCATCTTTAATTTTGATTTTAATAAAGTGGCTGTAAATGTGAATCTCTGTGTAAGTTCTCTATGTTGTCTTACTGAGATTTACATTTTTCTCAGACTTATCTTTGTAAGAGCTTGCTTTAAGGAAGCGATACTAGAAGTAAGAAGATAACTTTCAATAGTAAAATTGATGCAAAAAGAAACCATTAGTTTTCCTTTTTTTTTTTTTATTTTTTTATTTTTTTTTATTTTTTTATTTTTTAATATATGAAATTTACTGTCAAATTGGTTTCCATACAACACCCAGTGCTCATCCCAAAAGGTGCCCTCCTCAATACCCATCACCCACCCTGCCCTCCCTCCCACCCTGTCCTCCCTCCCACCCCCCATCAACCCTCAATTTGTTCTCAGTTTTTTGTTTTTTTTTTTTTTTTTTTTTTTTCCAATGCATACATATTTATTAAGGTCTTCGATGCTTTTGATAATATTATATGGTTGTCTGGGTATGAAAAGCTCTTTTTTTTTTATTTTTTTTTTTTTATTTTATTTTTTAATATATGAAATTTACTGTCAAATTGGTTTCCATACAACACCCAGTGCTCATCCCAAAAGGTGCCCTCCTCAATACCCATCACCCACCCTGCCCTTCCTCCCACCCTGCCCTCCCTCCCACCCCCCATCAACCCTCAGTTTGTTCTCAGTTTTTAACAGTCTCTAATGCTTTGGCTCTCTCCCACTCTAACCTCTTTTTTTTTTTTTTTCCTTCCCCTCCCCCATGGGTTTCTGTTATGTTTCTCAGGATCCACATAAGAGTGAAACCATATGGTATCTGTCTTTCTCTGTATGGCTTATTTCACTTAGCATCACACTCTCCAGTTCCATCCATGTTGCTACAAAAGGCCATATTTCATTTTTTCTCATTGCCACGTAGTATTCCATTGTGTATATAAACCACAATTTCTTTATCCATTCATCAGTTGATGGACATTTAGGCTCTTTCCATAATTTGGCTATTGTTGAGAGTGCCGCTATAAACATTGGGGTACAGGTGCCCCTATGCATCAGTACTCCTGTATCCCTTGGATAAATTCCTAGCAGTGCTATTGCTGGGTCATAGGGTAGGTCTATTTTTAATTTTCTGAGGAACCTCCACACTGCTAAAAAGAAACCATTAGAATGATATATTAAAATAAACACAACTTATATCATTAGGAGTATGATATATAGAACAAAAAGATTCCTTGGATTTTGACGTACATTTTGGTCTGTTTATCCCAAGAGTTTGATAAGATTTCCATGCTAAAAGCAATTGCTGTTTAAGATGAAAAGGATATTTCGTTTTTGATGATGTATCTGATTTAAAGGCAGACATTTTTCTTAATTTGCAATTTATGATATCTGCCAGTTGCCTTCGTGTGTCACACACACACACGCACACACACACAGACACACTTTAACTGTAATAGCATTTACATAAATCCACAGAAAACAATAGACAGTAAGAAAACAATGTTAGAGAAATGGTAGGAATTAATTAAAATTGCTTTATTAGTTAATCATATAAAAATTTAACAGAATGGTTTCTTGGTGCTTAGCATTGATCTAAGGGCTAAGAGGGTTACAATCCTGATCATATGAAATTTGCAATCTAATTGGAGAGATGAGACAAAGCAGAAAAATTAAATAAACTTGCAGGGTGTACATGCGTCAGTTTTAGTCTGCATAGTAATGACGATAAGTACTGCATCTCAGATAATGGAGATATACCCAAAATAAGCTTCCTAAAAGATGTGAAATGAAAAAGACTTTTTGATCTTTCTCTGTGTATTTCAGTACCCTGTAGTGAGTCTTTAGTTTCATATTTTTGACCACTTCCAAGTCAGAAGCAAGTTCCCTTGGTGGCCAACTTTTGTTTTTCTTGGTCTATCCTTTATAGAACATTGTTTAGAAAATTCTGTTTGGGAGTATGAGCTGATAGATTTTCAAAGGGTTCCAAAATTTAAGATTTTGCGTTGGATTTTGTTTGTTCTGATTTCTTAACCTCAAAATAGAAGGTAGTGTGAGCGTGGTACAGGTATCTTGGCTCCTAGTATGGAGGACGGATGGTGAGTAACAGGGCTCAAATCTAGAGTCTTTGGGGAATATCAAATTCTTTTAACCTATGGGCTCTCATGAGCTTATTACAAGTAGTCAGATATTTTAGCCTTTCCTGGGGATTTCTAGTTACCCTTCCTAATTTGTCTTAGCTCTGGTTGGGTAACAAACGGCATTGTTGGAGTCATTTGTGAGGTATGTTCCAAGTAATGAATAATTGCCTTTCCCGCACATTAGAGTGCTTATCCCATAAAGATGGTATAGTCACACATTACAATTCCAAAGTTGGAGAGAGAGGGATGAAATGTAAATAGTTGCATGTATCTGTGCTTGTGGGGGATGTGTCCTAAATGAAAACATCATTTGACTTGTGTCGTGCTAGGAAAAGGGATACAAAACAATTGCTTTAGTATAAAGATAGAGCTGTTTCTCTCTGGTCTCATCTTTCCTTATGGGGAAAGAAAGATTTGTTTTTGTTTTGTTTTGTTTTGTTTTAGTCTTCATCTCAAAACCACTTTTTTGATGACTGGTCAAAATTGCTTTCTTTTCAGCCACTTGCACTCCAATTCGATTAGACCCTTTCTCCTCAGGGCACTTCATCCTTATAAAAAAAATCACCTCAGATGCCCTCACTGTTTAATACTCCACCCAATTGTAATAACTTCTTACTTTTGTTTTTCTCCTGAAGATCTCTAGCTTTCTTTAGGAGTTTGCCTCTCTATTTTCACTCTCTGTGGCTTTCCATTTTGGCTCCTCATCTCGGAATCAAATTCTGGTTTGTTGTTTCAAATAAGTATTACTATATCTATTAACTAATTACGTTTCAGTTCCTCCAGCTTCAGGTAGTTTGGGATTTCCTGAGTCTCTTGATTTGGAGAAAGGATTTTTTTTTATGTTTCCACTGCAGGTATTTAATGATTGAAGATTCATATAAACTTAAACTTCAGAAGAGCAAATAGCCTCAACATAAGTATAATTAAGCTTCATGGTACCTTAGTGAAGAAGGGAGAATAAATAACCAGGGAGGCTACAATCGTTTCCTCCCAAGCCTGATTAAAAACAAAGTTTTAAAATGTTAAACTGGTGCTAATCTGCATGACTGCTTCAGGTTTCATTTGAGGAAGAATTGTGGCTGCTAATTTTCTCACTAAAATATGTGAATCTATTTACATAATCAGAGCCCTATGGGATGGAGCTTAGATTTAATATGGTTTTGGTGCTTATGTGTTTTCCAGTACATTGATTAATACTGTCCTCTGAAGTGGAACCCAATCAGGGGTAACCTGCCAGAGGACTATTTTCTAGAAATTTCAGCTGAACTAATATCCGTGGAAATCTTAAGACTATAGAAGAGTTGATGAATATACCACAATTAAACTTGCTTTGTGAATTGAAGAATGGGGCAAAGGATAATGAACATATTGAAATGATTCCACATGTTTTATGTATGACACATTTGTAATTAAAACAGATCCTCAAGGTAAGTTTGTATATACTAATATAATAATTTCAAAAAAGCAGAATACATTATTAAATATCTACAGGGCATATTTCCCAGTTGGAGAATGTGAAAATTTGGCTTGTTTTGCTACTTCAACAGTTGTTTACCAGAAACTAGAGATTGAGTGTACCAGTAAGCCGTATTTGTTGGGCAATCTGTTTCATTGCTCAAATCTGTATCTATATATGTGGATATCTATATCTACTTATATCTCTATCTATCTCTATGTATCTATGAGTGCATCTTCAATATATAATTTTCTAGTTATACAGTTATAAATACCTTTAATTTCAGTCACTCAACTAAACATTAACATTTATCCTAATTTCCTCAGTCTTGCGAAGATCCTCTGAGATCTTTAACAATTCAGCAGTTATTGTACCTGGCAGCTCTAGGTCATGACTTTTGCAGCCAGGGTCATTTTAGGGTTTAATGGGGGATTTAACAACCCCATTGCTGTTTATAAATGATTGTTACAACCTTTTCTATCATGGGATCTTCCAAACAATCCTGTGAGGTTGGAATAAGTACTGTTTTACAAACTTTTACAGAGGCAACTGACATGTTCCATAGATTTTCATTTTTAAGTTATGAGTAAGGGTTGATTAACCAATAATCTATTAAGTGAATCATTGCAATTGACTAAAATTTGGTTTTCATGAGAAAAATTAATAGGTAACTAGAGGGCTCTAAGCCAGTATATATGTGACTAAAGAGTCTGGCTACTATGTATTTGGTGAGTTTACAAAACTTCTATTGTACTTGTTCCCATGTAGATAGTTGCAGTTCCCACAATGTCAAGGAAAAGCACTCAGTTATCCCTACATCATCCTTGTTTTCTTGACTGTGGGAATGATTTTAGTTGATGCTCCTTTGTCTCGTAATTATGAGTTACTGTTAGAGTATTGTGAGTTGTTTGATTAACTTTACACTGTAGGATGTTTGCATATTTGCAACAATGATATTTGTGGCTCTTTTTATCAAAATAGATTTTAAGGTAAATTATTACTTTAAGGTTACTTTTATAGGGGCGCCTGGGTGGCTCAGTTGGTTAAGCGTCCGACTTCAGCTCAGGTCACGATCTCACGGTCCGTGAGCTCGAGCCCCGCGTCGGGCTCTGGGCTGATGGCTCAGAGCCTGGAGCCTGCTTCCGATTCTGTGTCTCCCTCTCTCTCTGCCCCTCCCCCGTTCATGCTCTGTCTCTCTCTGTCTCAAAAATAAATGTTAAAAAAAAAATTATAATAAAAAAAAGGTTACTTTTATATATGTGTATTAGTGAAATATATATAATATATTTATATATTATATAAAATAAGCAAATTTACCTTTAGGTAAATATGTATAGTATGTTTTATTGTATACATAAATGTATGCCAGCCACTAAGTTGTATATGCAACACTAAGTTGTGTATACACAGATGTGAACCAGCATACTTGTATATTGAATGAAGCAGATGTACCCTATAGTGAGAATGGGTGAGATGGATGGGCCTTGGGGTCTTTGGCATTCCTTAAGTGAGCTGTGTTAAAAAAGTAAGAACCATCTATTTTCAGGAGTCCTAAGTTGGAGAATGACAGGAACCTGCTTGTTTGGCATGTGGTTATGGGGACTCTTGGGGTATACTTCCGATTTCCATAAAGACCATGTTGATGTCACGTATTTGTAAGAAGAGAGTGGGACTGTTTGCATAGAATCTGGCCTTTTGCTATATGATTATGTGGAAATGAATCACAGTTGTGTTGGCCAGAACCACCATTAAGCTTTGTATGTGAAATGCATTAAAGAATTATTTTGTTTCTCCCCTGCAGCTATGATTTCTTATATATGTGTAAAACTCTACAATTAGAGATTTGCCAGCCTAATTCTTTTCTGAAGGGAAAATTGAGCCCCGGAGACATGAGGTGATTTAAGACCAGAGAGGCTGAGATAGAACCAGTGATCAGAGCTCCTGATACTCTCAGCCTAAGGTGTTTTTTTTTTTAATCTAAATTTTATTTTTTATATAGGACATATATCCACATGGTTCAAAAATCAAAAATTACAAAAGGGTGAGGCAGTTAAGTGTCCAACTTCAGCTCAGGTCATGATCTCATGGTTTGTGAGTTTGAGCCCTGCAACAGGCTCTTTGCTGTCAGTGCAGAGTCTGCTTAGGATCCTCTGTTACCCTCTCTTTCTCTGCCCCTCCCTTGCTTAATGCGCTCTCTCTCTCTCAAAAATAAATAAACATTGGGGCGCCTGGGTGGCTCAGTCAGTTAGGCATCTGACTTTAGCTCAGGTCATGATCTCACAGTTTGTGAGTTCGATCCCTGTGTCAGGCTCTGTGCTGACAGCTCAGAGCCTGGAGCCTTCTTCAGATTCTGTGTCTCCCTCTCTCTCTGCCCCTCACTTGCTCAGGCTCTGTCTGTCTCTCTCTCTCTTTCTTTCTCTCTCTCAAAAAAAAAAAAATAAATTAAATAAAAAATTAAAAAAATAAACATTTAAAAAAATTAAAAAAGGGCTTATAATGAAAATCTCCCTTCCCTTCCATTCCATTTCTCAGCCATTCAGTTCCCCTCTTTGGACAGAAACAATGCTATCAGTTTTGTAAGTATGCTCCCAGAAGTGTTTAATGCATGTACAAATAAGTATATGTGTAGATACTCTCCTCATCTCTTTTTATCCAAATGGTAGTATACTCTTCATATGATTTTATACCTTGTGTGTTTTTTTTTTTTAACTCAGCATTTGAAATCACTTCATATTGTTACAAAAAGAGAATTCTCATTAATTTTTATGGCTATAGAATATTTCTTTGAATAGATATATCATTTATTTAATCAATCATCTATTGATAGACATGTAGGTTGTTTCTAGTCTGTGCAATAGCAAATAATGCTGCAGTGAAATATCTTATACATATATAATTTTATACATGCTTGACTCAATTTATATGATAAATTCCTAGAAAAGGAATTTTCTATGTTTAAGAGTTGGTTACCTGGTATATATTGCAAAATTGCACTTCATAGAAGTTGAATCGGTTTACATACCTGCCAGCAATATGTAATATTGTCCATTTCTCCATACACTTACCAACATAGTGTATTATTAATTTTTTTGGTTGTTGCCTATCTAATAGTCAAAAAACAGTGGGTGAGTGTTGCTTTAATTTGTACTTTTCTTATTTCGAGTGAAGTTGTACATTACTTTATACATTCCGGAGCCTTTTTCCTTTCCTTTTCTGTAAACTGTCTGTTCATATATTTTGTCCATTTTCCTTCTAGTCTGTTGGTCTTTTCCTGATCAATGTTTTTGAAAGTCTTTCTAAATTAGTAACCTTGATACACTGTCTGTATTTTTTCTCAGTTAATCCTATTAGGTGCCCAGCATCAGACTAGGACATGCTGCTTACTTTTGAGAAAGATAGAATAAACTTGGTTTTGAATATATATATATGTGTAGCAAAGTTAAGAATCTTTTCTCCCTGGTCACATTTGAAAGAGTTGAGAAATCATTAGAAGAAAATCTGTGTAACAGTACACTATAATAAGAGCCTGTTTCTGGTTGGTTTATTGATCAAAACTGCTGTGGGTCTTTGGTGGGAGAAACCTTCAACTGTGTCACAATGAATGGAGACAAATGAGCATTGAAAAATCTGCAGCCACCTGGAAAAATAGGCTCCTTTCTTCTGGGAAACCTCTAGTTTCTTAAAGACCCCTATTTGCAACTGAAAAATGTGTCATTCTGTAGTGTATAGATCTGAGTGGTTAAGGTTTTAGCCAAAAATATTTGTTCATTTGAAAATAAACTGGATAATCCTCATGTTCAGCTTTTTAACTAACTCTTCAAACCCTTTGTGGTTATGGATTTCAGTGGTAAATGGATAGAATGAGAGCATCAAGATTTTTGGGCGATACCTCAGAAACTGAAAATGAAAACATATACAGTTGACCCTTTAACAGCATGGGTCTGCAGGTCTACTTATATGCAGATATTTTTTGGTAAATACAGTACTATGCTATAAATGTATTTTCTCTTATGATTTTCTTAACATTTTTTTCTCTATATTATTTTAAGAATACAGTATATAATACATATAACATACAAAATATGTATTAATTCACTATGTTATTGGTAAGGCTTCTGGTCAATAGTAGGCTATCATTTGTTAAGTTTTGGGGAGTTAAGCTGTACATAAATTTTCTACTGTGCAGAGGGTTGACGCTCCTAACCCCTGTTTTATCTAAGGGTCAACTATACAATGAGGAAATTAAATTTGGTATTATAGTATTTTCTGATACCTAAGGCATATTAATTATAACTAATAGTTTGTATAAGAAAGCATGGAATTTTTAAAAATAAGATCAGGTAAACAGTTATGATTAGGTTGTCAGAGAGGGAAGTATAGAGTCTCTCTTGGTGACAATTAGCTGGGGACTGCATCCAGGGCATCAGTGGTATTAATGCATCAACACATCACTGGCATTGGGGTGTCAGTGGTGCATCCATCCCAACAGTGGAGCAGCCAGAGCAGGAAGGAAAGGTTTAATTTATATTAAGTAAATTTTATTCACATTAAGAAATACAAAGCATTTTAAAACTTTGGATAATATAGCTATGTGAAATCTATTTCAGTCCCTCAAAGAATATACCTTGGTTTTTTGCCTTCATGGCCTTGAACATATATTTTCTCTGACTTAAATCTTTTCTGTCTTTGCACTTCTCCTGTGTTTGTCCAACCTCTACTACTCATTTTACATGTCTCAGCTTAATTGTCCCTTCCTCCTAGAAGCTTCCCTGACCCTTTATGTATGGATTCAGTGCACTCTACAGTAGTTTTGTTCCGTATTCTAACTGCTTGTTACTTGTCTGTTTTCCTGACCAGCATATAAATTCCCAAAGGCTAGAATCCATTTCTATGTATTATTTTATCCCTTGGCACATAGTAGTCTTCAAGAAATATTTATTGAATAATAAATGTGTGAATACATTTATTCAAAATTACCTAAATAGTGTGTTATGATTTTGGTTAAAAAAAGAAACTATGGTTCAAGTTACAGATACAATAATTTTTTAAGCTTCATGTAATATTTTTAATGAAGATACTATGTACCCTAATCTCCTGCAATAAATTACCAAACGTGCAACATGTTAGTAATTACACCGTGAAAGATCAAACTAATATTTATGTTATTTATAATATTTATAGGTATTGATTTACTAGTGTGTTACAATCTATCATGTCCAGTGGGTTCTAGAATATACTTTTCTATTTACAGTACTGTGCTTTTGTAAGTATTGTATTGTAGATTTAATGATGAAAACTGAGAGGTATTTTGGTATATATGATATTAGGAGTGTAATACTCAGCATTATAGAAAAATCTAATTGTGGTACTGATACAGTGTCAGTTTGGATCCTGTCAGATTATTGGTTTTTTACAGAAATTTGCCTAAGAGTAGGCATCTAGTAGGTGGCAGAAACTAGATTGGAGGTACAACCAATATGTGCTCAGCCAAGGTCATTTTATTGTTTCATACAATTTTCCTGTTCTAATATGGCTCTTAGTGACATTATTGAATAACTGTGCTGATGAATAAAAGATATGAAAGAATGGATACTATTTTTGGGAGAACAAAGTACAATACTGTAACATATGATATAAAACAAGTGAAATATATAAATTTTTTATAGTTATCAGAATGTGTTTCGTAGCTAGCAAAGAATCCAATTGTTCTTTATTCTTTCAAAGTAGTGTCTTGAGAGTACTTTACTTCCTTTAAATTAGTTTATTGTATTATTGGTAAAAAATAATGACTTTTACTCTCTTTTCTCATTCAGAGCCTGAGTCATGATCATGTTTTCTCTTCTAGTGAGATTATTACGGGACCAAGGCCAAATGAATGTCAGGGAAAATAGGACTTCAATAAATAGAATCTTTAGAATTTTGTATCAAGGACTAACCAGATGGGTTTTAAAGAAAACCTGAGTATATGGTATTGAGGCAGAGGAGGGGTGGATGGTTGGGGAGGGGTAAACTGAGAGGATGGAAGGGTAGATGAACATAAAATTCTCTTTTTGTTTTCTTTTCTGGACTATGGTCAGAATTTGATTCTCACTTTACTTTTCTGGTCACTGGATTTTGCAGCTCAAAAGGGGAGAGGAGGAGGGCTTCGATAAACCAGGTCTTCATAGAGTACTTTACCAAAAGAGTACCCCTGTCTAAGCCTGAGACAGCTTGTGTGTGGGGAAGGGAAGGAGGCAAAGCTGATTCATGGGCTCAGCATCAGGCTCTTTACACTGTGGGTGGCTAAAGCTGGATCCTTTCCTGCCAGCCTCTGAAGAGCCATGTAGAATGCACCTCTGATTGTCCACCTAAGCGACAGAAGAGGGTGGCATTTATTCACCACCTCCCATCATCCATTGCTCCAGGGTTGTTCTGTAGTTGTAATTCACTCAGGCTTCCAGACTGCACAGGTATGAGTGCCATGGTGTCCGAGAAGTCCTGGGGCAGAACAGGGAAGATGGACGTTATAGTGGAGAGGAAGAGCAGTAGGACTGGCTCCATGCGTGTGCAACATGTTCAACCAAGTGCTTAGCTTTAATTCACTCATATCGTTGTCTTGAAATTCTCAATAATCTTTGAATCAGGGGCCTTTTGTTTTCATTTTGCACTGACCCCTCCAAATGATGTAGCTCTCTTTGGCTGTTGAATTATTTTTGCATGAGACTGGTACACTGCATGAGGCTGTACAGTGGCTGGAATAAAGAAGTTGTTCCAAGAAAATATGAAGTAAGGCACAGTAGATGTCTGATACGCTGATTTGATTTTTATAATCTCCTTATCAGTTAGGTGCTATCATCCCATTTTAAAGAGGAAGAAACAGATTCAGGTAGGGTAGTTAATATCATCATTAATTTACAAGGCTGGTGGTAAACAATGGAGCTAGGATTCAAATCTAAGTCTGTGTGAAAGTCTGCATGCTTGAGAGTGAGGGAAGGGCATGATATCAGAACTCATGATAATCATTGTACTAACTTCTTTTTTTCTGCCTTGTGACTTCTGGACAGGCTGTAAAACTCAGGGGTATGTATGCTGTCAGCCACAGGGAATGTTCTTGCCATATTCTAACATACTTGGAACTCTATCTGGCCACTTGGGTAGGCCTGGGAACTCTGGAAAGACCCCAAAATGTTGTTCTTCCTTTTTTAGATGAGTAAAGGGAGAAACTGTAGAAGTTAGAACTGTATAGCAGAGATGCTATAGGGAAAGAGGCATCTATTACATTAGAGACTGTTAAAAACTGAGAACAAACTGAGGGTTGATGGGGGGGGGAGGGAGGGCAGGGTGGGAGGGAGGGCAGGGTGGGTGATGGGTATTGAGGAGGGCACCTTTTGGGATGAGCACTGGGTGTTGTATGGAAACCAATTTGACAGTAAATTTCATATATTAAAAAAAAAAAATTAAAATGAAAAATTTTTGTTTTCCAGTTGAGAGTTTTTTTAACTCCTAATAATCTAATCTCTGAAAAGGAGAGAAAGAAAGTACAACAGAGGTAGAACATGGTATAACTAATTTGTTGGCCAGTGTTCAAATGATTGGTTGATTCCAAATTCACATGCAGTGTGGGTTACATATCCCCAACCGGCCTGTCTCTTAGTCACCATGACCATGCTCTCAGTCCTCACCCCACTGGGGCAGTGTGGTGAATGGAGTTTAGCAGTCATGCAGAAGTTGTTCCTGTTCAGCATTCACCATCCAAAATCTGAGGCAGAGTTTTTCTTATTTTCCTTCTAAGAACCTCACACAAATCATCTGGGTGTGGCCAACTTCACTGAATAATGAGGATAATAACAAGGTTATGCTTGAGGGGACAGTAAGTCTGGTTTGCATGTGGAAGCCCTGGTTTATATCTATTGACACTGCATGATTATTAATAGCACCCCATTTTACTCTCAAAGGGCACAAGTTTGAGTCATAAATTATATGGGTGTCCTACTTACACTACAACTTCAGGAAGCAGATAACTTACTAAATTAAATATTCGGCTTCCCTGTTCTCAAAAGAGCCTCATAGCACAACGTGGTTCCAGTTTCCGGGTATATGTGTGGAACTCTCTTTCTCCTTTCATCTTTTCCTTTTTTTCTCTTGCTTCTTTGTCCCTAGTTCTTGTTCCTTTTATGTACAGATTAGTTCAGCTTTCTCCAACCCCTGTCTCTAAACTTAGTCCTTGGATGTTTGTTGTATGTCTGAAGACTCTCATAGGGCTATGCTAAGCAATAGAATGTCAACTTTGGGCCCACCTATCCATCCTTCTCTATCTGGCTCTTCAAGAGGAACAGAACAGAGTGGAGATTTGTCCCCATATCTCATCCATTATCCCCCTTTCAGAATACAGAAAGAGATACAGCATTTTGGTTTTCAAATTTCATTTTATTTCTCTCTGTTACAATAGTGGATTGTGATACTATATATTCATTATGAGGGGAAGCTATGACAAGAATAGCATACTGTCAAGTAAGTGTGATAAAAGAAAATACCGAGATCTTCCTTTCAAGTATGACATTCAGTAAAGCAACTTTAAATTAGCCCATGATCTTACACATGAAACTTGTTTAACTCGTGGTTTTATCTATGCACAAAAAGTAGAAAACATTAGTGTGGACTCATTGGTTCTAAGTTTCAGAAACTTAATTGCACACGCTGTAACAAAAATAGGAAATTAATTGGTTCATCTAACCAACTCTGAAAAGGATAAGGGAGAGCTGTCTTTGACCAAGATAATCAAAAGTTTTCAGAGTTCTTTCTCATTTTTTTGGTTTTGATTCCCTCTACCTGTTTACTTCATTTTCTCCTACTTCACAAGAGCTTTTCCCGTTTATTAGGGCACATAGCCTTAGGTTAATTCTGGCTTGGAGCCTTATAGCAATTTGCCTCAAGAGGAAGGAGAATCTTCTATCCTAATGCAGTTACACAATTCCAGGTGAGAAAGGGAACCTGGCATGGGCCATATGCCCTTTCCCTTAGATCATTCACTGAGACCAGGCAGTGCTGGTTGGTCCAGCACAGGTCATGTGCACCCGGGAACTGAGGAGGGCAGAGTAGATAATGCAGTAGTGGTGATGCACAGGTTTGTGGAGCCTGTACTGATGACTGATGACCTACTAGGGGTTTGGTAAGGCCTGGCAGTGTGTGAGGAGCAAACCAGATGGAGAGGGCAAAAGATGCCTCAGCCCATGTTTCTGACATGGGTCTCTGCTTTCATCTGAAGCCTCTGGAAGACTTTCTTAAGGAAGACATTCAGCTCCTCATCCTTTCTATTATGTGAGAACACATAGCAAGAAAAGGTGCTAGCTTTGAATCAGAAGAGGGCCCAAAATGTGACTATGGTGGTGCCTTGATCTTAGACCCGCCTCCAGAACTATGAGAAATAAATTTCTATTGTTCATTAACCACCCAGCGTGTGGTACTTTGTTAGACCAGCCTGGATAGACTAAGATTATGACCTTTGAGATATTGTGCTCAATGTGACTAAACACAAATTCTTCAGCACTCTTTGGAGGAAAGATTCTAGCAGGAGAGACAGTGGCATCAGACATTCCTGCCCACTTTTGGTCATCTCGTTGGTGTTTATGACAGCTATCTAATCCTAATGTCATGGCTGAAGGAAATTCAGTAGAGTGATAGAATAAAAATCTCCTGAAAGAAAGTAGAAAATTTAGCCTTGAGGACAGTACAGAAGAATTGGAAGCAGAGATGTGTCTGGAACCACTCAGATTATGCAAACACGTTCAAATAAAAATCCATGTTCTTCAATATATAAACCTTTTTATTTTTCATTTATAAGAGTGTCCTAATGAAGAAGCAGATAGGAGACTATAGTTAAGAAAAGCTTCCTAAAGCTGCACCTTCAACAGAGTTTAGAAAAAAGTTGAGTGGCATGGAATTAAACAGTGATATTTACCTTTATTGTTATTCTGAACAGATGTGAGTTAAGTTTTGATTTCTGGAGTTTTACTGTTACATGGTCAACATACCTGGATCATTAACTACGTCTAGATATTCTGGTGTTCTTTAATAACAAGTTATATATATGAGTGAGTGAATAAGTGAACTCAGAGGAAAGTAAACAAATCTTTTTATGACTGATACAAAGTTAGAAATAAAAACAGTTCTTCATTTATACAAATTATGGAAGACATTTCTTTTTGAAAGGAATCCCAAGGCCTTCTGAAAATGTATTTTTTTATTTAGAGATAAAAAGTTCTTACATTTTCCTCTACTATTACAAAATATTTACAATAAAAACATTGCTTCCAAATGTGTTTTCTTCTGAGAATGTTCTTTTTATTTTGAAATATAGGTCTTTAAAGCTTTTCTGGTTTAATTATTCTTAAAAATAATGGATTTTAAGTAACACCTATGGTACCCCACTAAGTGAATCACTGTGACATTTGGAATTTCAAGGCTTACATTTTCCTACTTGATGAGTAAACATGCTGATGAAACAGTATGCTAACTTTGCAGAGGCATTTCATGGGATCTTTTTAAAGGAAGCTTATAATCAAATGGCCCCCAAATTAAAAATGAACAAATGGTACACATTATAGGTTGTTTATTGTAATCCTCTAATGTTTTTATTATTCAGAACGTCAAGGAATCAGGCAACTAATTTTCCTGAGTTGTCCTAGAGCCTCATGAATTTAGGGAGGTGAACAGAGCAGTGTATTTCTGAGAGGCAAAACACTAATCCAATCATAGCTTGCCTAACTTTAGAAAAATTATATTTCAATCAAATCACATAAAATGTGCTAAATTTAGTCCCTTACAGGTGTTGGGTACATAAGTGTTTATTAGGTTATCTTTAGTGCTTTCTGAAGGTTAAAAAACTTCAAGCTAAAAAAGGTAAAAGTGCTCCAAGGGAATTCATTGTTTAATAGAATTACTTTGTTAAGCAAATAATTACTTCCCAATTTATAGTTATTATGAATTAGTGTGTTAATCCAGGTCCTCCTGGAAGCAGACACCAAAATGGGATTAAGTGTATGGGGATTTTCATAGGAAAGTGCCTATGTGAAAGAAAGTAGAGAGGGAGCAGGGGAAGGCTGGGGGAGCTGTCAGTCCATGATGCAAGTGTGGCCCAAGGAAAGATGTAGGATAACCTAGTCTAATTATCTTGAGAATGAAGGTCATAAGGAAGACATCCAGCACAAAGGCTCCAGACCTGGGATGAAATCTTGGATCTTCTAGATTTTCCCAGTGACCTCTGACTGAAACTGCAGGAATGCCTTGGGGCAGAAGGGGAAGATCACCAATTAACCCACAAAATTCTGAGAAATAGTAAATCATTGTTGCTTTAAGCCACAAAGTTTTGGGTGTTTGTTATACAATGGTCAATAACTGATGCACAGAGTGAAGGTGAGATAGACAACAGTTCTTGTTTTCTTTGATGTGAGCAGAAAGTTTCTTAGTTCACTTCTTACTGAGGATATTGCCATTTGAGGGTTCTGGCTTCATGATATGGCCCGAGTTTCAACACCTTGCCTTATCTGAGCCTAAGGTCTTTCTGTCTCCATATAGTCTTTAAAACTCATGATCTTATTTTATAGAAATAGATACTGACATCTCCACTCCAGAGTAGCCAAAACTTCAGTACATTTGAACTGCTTTGATATTTTTTTAGCATTGGGGGATTATTTCTCTTACCTTCTAGTTTTCTAAGGAATGTGTTTAAGAGGGTGTGAATATGCAAAGTCAGCATTTGTAGAAGGTTTTCACGTTGTCTAGTCTACCACTGTGTTAGACATGGGAATCTCCATCTGTCACTTTTGAATCTTCCCTAGAGATAATCTTTTTATTTTTACCATCACAATTCACCTGACTATCCCTGTCAGGGATTTGCAGAAGGAACTTTCAACTTTACCTTGTGGAAAGAGTATGTTATAGTAGTGGGCTCTATTGCTTTGTTTTAGCTTTTAATATACTAGAACCTTATAGACAATGTGTATTTGTAAATGACTCTCTGTGGCAGTACATACTTGTAAATGAATGAAATTGTATTTTAGGAAGACCAGCAGGCCAATTTTGCTCAATTAATGTGAATCTAAAATGTGGCATATAAATTAAATAATGTCAAAAGTCAAAGGAGGTAGAATAATGTGTTCTTTAAGTGAATCTTACAGTGAACACATTTGTAAAATGATATTTCCTTAATTTATAGATTTTGTAGTGTATTTTTAAAAATATAGTTGGCACACTGATGTTACATTAATTTTAGGTATACAACACAGTGGTTTGACAATTCTGTATATTATGCTGTGCTTGCCACAAGTGTAGCTGCCATCTGTCACCATTTAACACTATTAAAATACCATTAACTATATTCCCTATGCTATACCTTTCATTCCTGTGATGTATTCATTTCATAACGGGAAACCTGTGTCTCCCACTCCCCTTCATCGATTTTACACCATCCCCTTTCCCCCCACTTCTGGCAACCACTAGTTTGTTCTCTGTAATTATGGGTCTGTTTCTGTTTTTTTGTTTCTTTGTTCATTTGTTGTATTTTTTAGATTCCACATATAAGTGAAATGATAGGGCGTTTGTCTTTCTCTGTCTGAATTATTTCACTTAGCATAATACCTTCTAGGTCCCTCCATGTGATTGCAAATGGCAAGATTTTATTCTTTTTTATGTTTCATAATATTCCATTATATATATACTACACATTGTTTATCATTCATCTGTGTAGTGTTTTTTTTAAGCCCCCCCCCCCCCATTAGTGAGCCTGAAATTGTTCAACAACAAATGTTGAAGGATGGGGGTGGGAGTGGTGTTTGGCAGAGGAAGCCCTAGTGATTTTTATTTTGAATAATGAGAAGAGTCCTTGAGGTAGCACTTAGCCTAGAAATCGTTTAATTCTTGCCAGGGGTGGAATCACCTCCAATGAGAGCAGAGGGGAAAAAAAATCCATGTTGTTTAGGGCAGTTGAATAAAGGCTGTAACAGTTGAAAAGTTTGTAAATCTGAACTTTGAGCAATTTCAGTCAGAAAATTCATCAGCTTTGGTGAAAGGAAGTGACCAATGAAGATAGAACATAGTTCTATATAGCCATCAAAGAGGTTTGTAAATTATGTACATTGGACAAATAAAGAAAAAAGGATCTGTATAGAACCAGTCTGCATGATTCCTTTAGCTGCTTCTGGTTAACACTGTTACCAGTACCTCAGTAGAGAGGTGCTGGTGTTCCCACCAGTTTGCCTGTGTTTGTGGTGTGGGGTCTGTGTATACTGTGTCTGTCTCTATATATTCTACATTCTTTATAATATGCTCCATTAGGTAAGTTTAATCAATTTAACATTGTTTTTAGTTGTACTTTAAGATGCTGAGCCAACTGACCAATCAATTCACCAACCAATAAATAATCAAACAAACTCCTAAGCCTTCTTAGATTACTCAGGAGAGGTACTTGAATTGGGTCAGCTTCTCTGCCTAATATTTTTGGTTCTCCAGGTGGGCAGAACAAGTATTCAGCCCCCCATAGGGATGACCCTGCTGAGACCTATTTCTATCTCATGCGCCATGTAGTTTTGCTTGGATCAACAATGTGTGTTTTTCTATAATAAGTACAATACAAGTGACTAGAATACAAAACTCCTTAAACTGCTGATAGGACCCTATTTTAGGCAACACACCTTCTGTTTAAAGTCTCCTCTGGACAACTAGCACTTGAACTCCAGGTAGGAAAAGAGTGGCAGGCTTATCTGAAGCAATCATCTCCTTGAAAGGAATCAAAAAAGATGAGCCTGGAGTGGTTACTCCACCTCAAAATGTAAATAAATGGTCTCTTACACTGAAGTAAGCTTATTTCCTCTGTGGTCTCCTGTGTTATCCTCCTGGACAGACATCTAATAAGGCATGAAAAAGAGGACTGTTTTTGATAGGTAGGGTGGGTATAAAAGAAGGTAGCTTCATGTTCTCTCTCCTTCCTGGTAATTTACCAGCCACAAAAACCCCAGCAATGGTTGTGGCCATGGTGCTTCCTATTCTAAGCAATGAGATTTTTTTTTTTTTTGTCACAAACCACCCAGAAGTCTTTCTTCCCTTTCTCTTTCTTTCTTTCTCTTTCTTTCTTTCTTTCTTTCTTTCTTTCTTTCTTTCTTTCTTTCTTTCTTTCACTTCCTATAAAGTATGGTTTATAGCGGTGAAGTTGCTTCCTGACAGAAGTGAACGCCCTGACGCATGGAGCATATATAGTGAGAAGTTGGAGAGTTATCTTGATAATATGACAGTTATTGTTACATGTAAATATCACCATTTAAAATTAGATATTGATTAGTTTTGCTTTCTTTTCATGTGTAGCTGCCCCCAAAGTATCATTACTTTTTATTTTAAAATCAAAATAAGCAAGAGAAACTTAGAGCCAGTGACTTAGATAAAGCCTATAGGTTTGTTTTTTTTTCAAGTTTGTTTATTTATTTTGAGAGAGAGAGAGAGAGAGCACAAGTGGAGGAGGGGCAGAGAGAGGGAGAGAGAGAATCCCAAGCAGGCTCTGTGCTGTCAGCACAGAGCCTGATGCAGGGCTCAATTGCATGAATTGTGAGATCATGACCTCAGCTAAACTCAAGAGTTGGTTGCTTAACTGACAGCCACCTCGGTGCCTCAAGCCTATAGGGTTTGATTTCATACCAAATATGAAAGAGATTTGCTAATAGACCAAACAGCCATATTTTAGTTCACATATACTTTCATTGCCTAAAAGATATAAGGTTCCTACCATTTTGTGTTTCATGTGTCTGTAATTGAATTTTTCTTTAATATTTCCTTTGAATATTTTATGTATTAACAATATCAGAGAAATATATGTATGCATTCATATGTATAGGCCTGATGGAACCAGAAAAAAATTAAAGTGAAAAATTGTGTTTTTCAGTTTACCATTTATTATATATTCATGTGGAACTTTAGTGTCTTACCACCTGTGAAGAACCTCTTGAAAAAATAGCAAGCAGAAATGACATAATATTTACTTGATGACTAAAGACAAAGTGAGTAGTAAATTATTTAAACTGTTACTTATATCGAAAGTAATTCAGTCTTTGGCCTTGTAGCACTGAGTGTTGGTTGACTATTTCTTTTTCCTGAACCTTCTGGCACGTAGACCTAGACGCTTTAGTAAAGGCTGGAGTGGTCATTTATTGTTTTGTGTGTCAATTCCACCTCTCCTTTTAGATCAGCATTTTAACAGTCACGCAATGGAAGATGTCATCTTTTTGGCCACAGTGATTGGTCTAAGGATACACATCTGACGTGTGCTGGGCCAACAATAGGATCACCTTTGACCTCAGTAGGGTGGTGAGACTGTGGGATGCGGGGTCTGGAGCTGCCAAGCATCATATTCCCTGCTCCTTGGTGTGGAGAAGGGTGAGGTTGGCATCCAGAGACAAGCTGAAATGAGAGGTGGAGAGAATGACTATATTTCAGTTCCACGTTACAGCCCCATTTCTACTCATCCTTTTTTTCCCTCCTAATCTAGTTAAAAAATTTTTTTCCACATTCTACTTTAAGAGTCTGTAAAGGAAGAAAAATTCAGCTACATGCAGCATTTTATGAATTTTGGTAGACTTTGCTGGGTTTTTGGGGGGAGTTACATTCAACATTTCCCTTAAAATATCTCCCAACAGCCTTTTATTGCCCTAAAGTCACTCCATCCCATGAGCCCAGTGTCTTTCCTTAGTCTCCCTTCGCCTGTCAGCATTGGGCAACCCTGATTTTTCTTTCTTGCTCTCGCTCAAGCAAAACACTTCTCTCTTTTTTTAATGCTGACTACTTCCTCTCTTCCTCAAGAAACCAAAGCCCAGCCAATTTGTTTCTCTTGCAAAGGGGCTTATTAGGGCATCTCTCAAATAAAGGTGATGTTCTCTCTACAAAGGAATTTTTGTACTAAATGCTAAGAGAACACAATTTTCTTCATGTTAGAATAGCTGCAATGTTTTTAGATTGTCCTCCTCATTAACTCCACTTCCTACTGTCACTTTCAAGATCTAGTGTCAGCACTTTTATTCTAAGTAGCTCATTTATATCTATTACTTTTCTTTTTCCACCCAATATTCCATGCAAACCTAGATACACCTCTCATCAGAATCTACCATGTACTTTCCAAGCTGATTAATATAATCTTAAATATTCAGTTTTTTTCCTTTGAAGACCTTTTAAAATTCTACCATTTGTACATATTTTAGGATTTAATTGAATGAAATGTTTGAAATGACTTGTTATTTAACTCAAAATGAATGCATGTAGCATATTTAGTAATCTCTCTCTTACTCCCACCTTTCTCTATGTGCCCCAACTGTTCTTGGCAACTATTTTGCTGTTTGGATTGGGGTTGTGTCTGAGAGGGCAGGAGATTTGAAAGGAAGAAAGAATAATTCTATGAAATTTTTTCCAGTGTTACTAAGAAGGGGAATTCTGATTGAAGATGGTTTATAGCTCCAGCCTGGGGCATAATTCTGTATCTGAAAGTTTAATAAGAACACTTGGAAGATATTGGGATAATGCTTAAGGAGGCTTCTTTTTGCTTTCAGCAAATGAGGCATTGAGATTTCCTTAAATACCTTGATTGTGTTGGATGTATTTGCAGCCCCTACTATCAAGAGATAGGGTCTCTTTTCTCCTCCCTTTTAACCTGGGCTGGCTTTTAAACTTGCTTTGGGCAATATAATGCTGTGGAGGTGATGTGTGACTTCTCAGCAAGGTCTTAAGATACCTTGCAGTTTCTGCTCATTTTCTTTTGGAATGTTCCCCCATCATACCAGAAATTAGAACTATCCTGCTAGAAAGGCATTGTAGAAGAGAACTGAGATACCCCAGCCAAGAGCCCTAGCTAACCACCAGACAAAGGATTGAGGTCACGCTAGACTTCCAGTTCCAGATGAACTGCCAGGTGACTGCAGCACACACGTGACCTCATAAGTGAACACATCAGAGGAACTGCCCACCTAAATTGCAGAATCATGAATAAATGCACATGTATCTCCAGTAGAAAGGGAAAGTGGATAAATTAAGGCAGGGTGGAACAATTGCAGGAGAAGTGTTCTGTAGTAGGAAAGAGGTGGTAGAATCTAGTCAAGAAAGGAAGGAACTAGATGCATGGAGGAGCTCATCCTCTATAACAGAAGGGAAGGCAGAATATATGGGTACACCTGAAGAAAAGAGGGCAGTTTTGGTGGGGATAACTTTTAAGTTCTCTTCTGATTGCTTCAGTTTTCTTGGTGTGAAGATAATGAGGGTGGTGGGGAGTTGTAGAGTTTGAGGCTAAAAGGAGGTGTGATTTGAAGAATGGGAATGAGATTGACTGTGGAAATTCAGTTGGATCACGGAGAAGAATGAGAAGCCCCTTGAGGTTAGTGTTTTTACATTTAGCCGACATCTGTCAAGTGTGTACTTTTCTCCAGACATATTCAGATGCTTAGATATAGGTGTGGAGTAGGTAGAAAGTTGGATTTAATCATGATTGGGGCTTAGAGTATGACAGAGTGAATGATGGTCAAGAAAATTGAGCATATATGCAAGGCAGTGGTTGCAGTGATGCCCATGGAATATACACCAATAAGTGGGGGAATGAGAGCATGAGATAGGTTAGGATTTTGGAAAAGGGGCAAGATAAATGGATTGAATGCAACCTGTCAGAGTATGTACCAATTGTGTTCTTGTTTAGCACCTGATTCTAGTGTGCATTATAATTTTGGGAAAATTATTTAAATATACCAATTTGTGCAATCTTAACCTTAGAATAAACTCTAAGATTTCTTTGCACCTCTAACAATTTGTTATTCTGTGATTCCATGTGAAAGCACATAATATATATACTAATGAAGAATAGATTCAGTTTTTAAAAAAAGATTATGGCAAACCTTGGTAAAGTTTCTCATGACACCTCAAGGTTAATTAGGCACTTAATTAATTCCCTTGCTTATTTGTTGCATTCTTTTTGGATGGTTGCTACATAGATAAGGATTTTTAGAATAGGTATTGAGAGGTATAATATCTGGAACATATTAAGAAACATACCTGGAATCACTGGAAGTATGGGCTAGTGGATAGAACTACACATTGGGAGGTAGAAATGCAGGGTTTCTACCTTGGTTTTAACTCTGTTCTCTTCTGTATAAATTATGTTTATTGCTTTTACTATATTTTATTAAAAGTCTTAGAAACTCTGTGATTGGTGCTTCACTTAAGTATTGACCAAATCAGAGCTAGTCACAGAAGTCCTGGAATAGAAGAATTGTGATTGTATTCTTTTCACTTGTCCATTAGAGTCTGGACTAGAAAATAGCAGCCATGATGGCATTTGGGGAGTGAAAGCAGATAACACTTTTTAACATCCCTGTCAAAGCCTTTTCATTTTAATTGAAAAGCCATGCCATAGCCCTTGCTGGCAGTTACAACTACTGTACCTTACTTCGACGATTGCAGTTTCCTCAGATGTGTCTCCTTTATTCCCTTGTCTCCTGCTACAGTTGATTCTTCATATAGAAGCCAGGAGTGATGTTTACAAAAGGTAAATCAGATCATTTTACTTCCCTCTTTGAAATCTTCCATTGACTTCCTATTAGATTTCCAGACTTCATTTTCATCTCTAAGATCTTACCGGAATTGGCCCATACTTTTCTCTGACCTCATCCTAAACTACTTTCCTTTTCATAAACTGTGCTTTAAACACACTGGCCTTTTACTGTTCCAAAAACATGTAGAATTCTTCTGTATCTCAAGGCTTGCAACCAAGGGGTCAGTCCATCTTACTTGAAAAGCTCTTTTAGACCTTCAGGGCTGAGTTTATCTTTTGTAAAAAAAATTGTTCGTTTAACTTTTTTTTTTAAACAGTTGACAGTTTTATTTTCACATTTCACAATACAAATGCTTTTTTCTTTTTTTTTTTAAGTCCCACTACTTCCTTGGAAAACTATTCTCTTCTTTGATAGGAAGGAGAACAAGTCTTCCTTGTCATGCTGTTAGAAAACACCCAGAGTCACAGCACCATGATCTCTTGGTGAAATAGAACAAGTAAAATAAAATGGATATAAAGAGGTTCTTGTCTCTCCTTATTTATCTGGTCGATTCATTCCTGGCCAAGTGGGCACCATCATGGGATGGGCTGGAGGTCTCATCACTGGGGGCCCAGGCATCTTTGACATGTGGCCTCCTGTACGCAGGTTCATTCTAGGAGTAGGTCCCATTGGCATCATCCCAGGAGGAGGAAGGCCCATCATTTGCATCATGGGAGGGCCCCATATGGGGTGCTGGCATCATACCAGGGTGAGGAGGACCCAGGAGACTGGGGGGAGGTGGGATCATTGCCCTTGAGGAGGAAGAACAGAGAATGGTGTAGGGGGCATCTTCCCTTGCTGAAAGGCAACGGTTATTTTCTCAATCAGGCTCTGAGCATGCTCTTCCATCCATTTCTGAAAGTAGTCTTTCACATTCTTTTTGTGTTTCTGACCACTGCAGTGTATCTTTCTCATTGATGGAGAGTCATGGGTGAGGTATGTTTTGCAGTAGTGACAATAAAACTTAGACATGTTGCTCTGTAGGCCATTGGGTGCTCCATCCTGCACCCCTGGGAAATGACTTGTTTGTTTACTTTTTGATTGGGTGTGTGTGTGTGTGTTTATTTTTGAGAGAGAGAGAGAGAGAGAGAGAAAGCAGGGGAGGGGCAGAGAGAGAGAGGAACAGAGGATCTGAAGCAGGCTCTGCAGTGAGAGCAGTAAGCCTGATGTGTGGCCCAAACCCACAAACTGTGAGATCATGACTTGAACTGAAGTCGGATGCTCAACTGATTGAGCCACGCAGGTGCCCCTACTTTTTGATTTTCTTTTTTTTTTTATTTATTAAAAAAAATTTTTTTTAACGTTTATTTACTTTTTGAGACAGAGAGAGACAGAGCATGAACGGGGGAGGGTCAGAGAGAGAGAGGGAGACACAGAATCTGAAACAGGCTCCAGGCTCTGAGCTGTCAGCACAGAGCCCTACGCGGGGCTTGAACTCAGGAGCCGTGAGATCATGACCTGAGCCGAAGTCGGACGCTTAACCGACTGAGCCACCCAGGCGCCCCTACTTTTTGATTTCTATCTCCCTTTGAACTAAACAGAAATAGATGATATGCACTGTCAGTCTCATTGGCTGGTATAGCTTCTATGCCTTGGAAAGCACTGGGTAGGTGCTCAACAAATACTTTTTTAATGGAGGGAAAAAAAGACCTCAAAAGTGGGTGGAGTAGAAGATAGCTTATCTGGAGTTAATGAGGCTAGGCTATTCTATGTCAAATTACTTAACTGTATTATCTGCCCCTTGACTTGTAAAGCTTTGAGTCTTGAAAGATTTGTAGCCTTCCGGATTGTCCTCTTAAAATACAATTAGCCTTGTGAGTTCATCTCTCAAATCAATGTCTACTAATATTTTGGTTCTTAGTGACCACCCAGGGAGAAATAGGACATAGAATGTGCAAGTGACAGACTGTCAGGAGCGGGGGTGTAAAAAAAACAGAGGGCAAAGGACCAGCAGGCAGGAATAATAGGGACAAAGAGATAAAAAGCTGGTAGCAGGAGAATTCTATCAGAATTTTGTCTACAGTGGGAATATTTTTGTTTCTCATTCTATAAGATAGTGCCCTGTTATCTGGTACTGTATCAGAAAGTTTTTTTTTTCTTTAAAGCAGTTTCTTGATAGTTTTTCAGGGTTACAAATAAATTGGAGAAGAAGGGAAAGCTAAGCATTCTCAGTTAAAAAAATAAAAGGTGGAAGCAACTATTGCATAAGATACTGTATGCTGCTCAGCATGAGTATTTCAGGGAAAGATTTGGTGTCTTGTAATGTTGCAGTTACTATGGTAACAATGCATTTTTAATGGTACCATTAAATGGCAGTGTAACTACTTGTAACTAAGGAGTGCTGAAGAGTCACAGCTGTGTTGTTTGGAGTTTATGTGTCTTTTCTACAGTATGGTTTTTAATGACTTAAAAATAAAAATGTTGTATAACAGAATATCACTTTGGTCCGTGATATATGTACTTTTAAGAAATAGAATGGAGAATGTTAATTATCCCGTTAACTATACCTTATACACACACACATACACACATGAGTAAACACATATATGTACATACTTTACAGATGAAGATCTGGAAAGAAGATTAAGTAGCTTTTCTCAGCTACTGACAGAATTTAGCTATTGACAGAATTAGCATGAGAGCTCAGGTTTTTGGACTGATATAACAGTTTCTTTCTGACCTTACATACTAGTTCTGCTCAACACAGCACTATGTATACAACACACTCTATATTCTTTTTACACATTGCAATTGGTAAGAAAGTGCAATGAATTTCTATCATCCTGTAGGGTTATAAGGTGGTTGGGACCTAGATCAAAGAGTAGTGAATAATATAATTGAAAGAGTCTGTAGATGGAATTCAAGAGATCCATAAACCCTTTAAAATTGTTTGCAAATAGGTATATGCATATGCTCATTTTTCTAATGAGGGACTTTATCAGATTCTCAAGGAATTGGTATCCTCTCCCAAAATAGGTGATGAATTACGGCTCTTTCCCAATTTAGGATATCAAAATGGAAAAGTAAATGGCATATTGAGAAAAATATTTGTTACGATTTGATAAAAGATTAATATTCTTAATTTATAAAGACAATATACACATCAGGCTAAACATCAAGACCCAGTTGATCCCCTGAAGCAAGGGAAACAGTAACAAAAATAAAATATTGGGACGACATCAAAATAAACAGCTTCTGCACAGCAAAGGAAACAATCAACAAAACTAAAAGATAATGTTCAGAATGGAAGATATTTGCAAATGACATATCTGATAAAAGGTTATTATCCAAAAAATATAAAGAACTTATAAAACTTAACACCCCAAAAACAAATAATCCAATTAGAAAATGGGCAGAAGACATGACTAGACATTTCTCCAAAGAAGATGTCCAGATGGCTAATATGGAAAGATGCTTATCATCACTTATCATCAGAGAAATGCAAATCAAAACTACAATGCGGTATCACCTCACACCTGTCAGAAAGGCTAAAATCAAAAACACAAGAAACAACAGGCTTTGGTGAGGATGTAGAGATAAAGGAATTCTCTTGCACTGTTGATGGGAATGCAAACTGGTGTGGCCACTGTGAAAAATAGTATGGAAAAGTTGAAATAGAACTACCCTACTATCCAGTAATGTGCTACTGGGTATTTACTCAAAGAATACAAAAACACTAATTCAAAGGGATACATGCACCCATATATTTATAGCAGCACAATTTACAATAGCCAAGATATAGAAGTAGCCCAAGTGTCAGTTGATGCATAGATAAAGAGGAGGTGATATATACATACAATGAAATATTATTCAAGCCATAAAAAGGAATGAAATATGCCATTGACAACAATGTGGGTGGAGCTAGAGAGTATAATGCTAAGTGAAATAAGTCAGAGAACAATGAATACTATATGATTTCACTCATGTGGAATTTAAGGAAGAAAAGAAACAAGGAAAGGGGGAAAAAAAAAGAGACAGACCAAGACACAGACTGAGCTATAGAGAACAAGCTGATGGTTACCAGAGGAGAGGTGGGTGGGGGGATGGGTTAAATAGATGATGGGGATTAAGGAGTGGACTTGTGATGAGCACTGGGTGATTTTTGGAATTGTTAAATCACTATATTGTGCACCTGAAATTAATATAACATTGTATGTTAAACTAACTCAAGTTAGAATAAAAATTTAAAAAAAGACCCAGTTGAAATTATAGTGAAGGAAATGAATGGAAGATATGCAGACGGGGAGTATAAATGGCTAATAGAAATGAAAATTATTCATCCTCTTTAGCCATCAATGGAATGCAAATTGAAACAATAAAAATTTTACCATTTTAACACAACGAATTAGTTCAGATTAAACACAACCACAGTAATGTTCTTTGTGATGAAGAGGTGAAGGGATAAACAGATTGCTCTACTGTTGCTAGGAGTATAAATTGGGGCAGAGGTTTTGGAAATCAAATTAATATTTCAAGTTAAGAGTTGTTATGCCCAGAATTTGTGATCCCCAAAGACCACCAGGGAGCCAAGTCCGATGCAAAAGCAGAGCCTTTATTCAAGCTAGCTCGAGCTCAATCCCCTAGCTGCACCTACCCGACCCAGCGGTGAGATGCGGGGAGAGAGTGAATTTCAAAAGCACAAAGGTTTTATTGGGGTCTAGGGGCAGTTGGTGAGGTCATGGCTGTGGCCTCAGCCGGTTGCCTGGGGAAGGGTGGGAGTCCTGTTAGGCAGGTGCCGGTCGTGTTTTGACTGGGAAGTCTGAATGGGTGAGTGGGAGGTTATTCAAGGGGAGGAGGCGTGGTCAAGGTGAAGGACACAGAACAAGATGGAGTCGGCTGGCATAGGCCCGCCCTTTCAGAGTCTTAAAAATGTTCATAACCAGTAATTCAAATTCTAAGGATAGAGTTCCATTCTAAGGCAATAATAAATGCTTACTAAAATTTGTTATAAAAGTATTTCTCCTTGTGGTATCTAAAATAGTAAGAAATATGAAAGAGTACACATATCCAACATAGGGAAAGGATTAAATAAATTACAGTATTCCTCGGAGTCCAATAAATTGTCTTGAAATTTTTGTTAATGGCATGGAAAACTCTTATGATATAATATTACATTTAAAAACAACACCTAGACTTCTAAAATGCTTATAGAGTATAATTCCAAAATGATATAAATAATAATATAAATTCCATAGAAATAAATTTAAAAATAATAGGAAGAAATAAACTAAAATATAAAATGGTTCTCTTCTGAGTTATGTGGTTAATAATTATTTTTCTCTTTTTTTGTGTTGTGTATTTTCTTAGATTTCTGAAGTGAATGTATATATTATCAGAAATGAAATAAAAATTATTTAAAAGTTTTGCTGAGTTTTTTTCTTGTATTACCTCGATTGTTCTAATTTGGCAAAAATCTATTGTCCTAAATAAAGAATGGCAGAAACTAGAAGGACATCTTTTGAAAAAAATTAGACTTTTTTTCTTTCATTTAAAAATTATATATGTAATCTCTTTTTTGGGTCAGATGTTGGGGAAATACATATGAATAAGACGTTGTTCCTGCCATGTACATTTTATAGTCTACTAGGAAGGATAGACATGTAATAACTATACTAAAATAGCTCCTGAGTACCTTGTAATATGACAACAGGAAGGAAGGAATAATGAAGTTTTCCTGAGGAAGTAGAGGGAAGGGGTGACATTTGGTTCCAGTCTCAAGTGATGGGTCATGACATGGGCCAAAGTGAAAGGATCTTCCTCATAAAGAAGGGTATGAGAGCACAAAAAGGCAATGCTGTTTAGAGCACAGGTGCCTTTGATTTGATTAGGAAGGTAGAGAAAGGCCATCTGTTGAAAGACCTTAAGATGTCTGTGTCTTATCTTGTAGGTACAAAGGGGTCATGAAAATCACTGAAAGAATCATTTAAATAAGTGATCAGATTTGATCAGATAAGTATGTGATGGAATAACCTCTTATCACAGCAACAGAAATTATGATATAATAGTCAATTGCTTCAGTAATGATTTAAATATTTTCATGGAAATTATACTCAATAAGGTAAAACTTAAAAAAAAATTAAAGTTCTATCAAGGTGCTATTTTCCACTGCATTATCTCATAGAGAGTGTTTGATATTGGGGATGCATTGGTGGGTCATACCATGATGTTAATGAGGCCAAAACCACAGTCACCCCTATTAATTTAGTTGGCAGAAAAAAGATTTTGTTTTGTGGCTGCCAGCTCAGTGAGGAAATTATTTAAAGAGCTGAACTGCATCCATACCAGTCTTAACTTTAAGTTGATTAAAGTGTGGATTCTCTACATGTGTTTCATTTACATATTCCAGTGAAGCCAAGTGGTGGTCCTTATGACAATAAAGTTATCAGATGGTTATCAGTTATCCCAGAATGCTCTGGCCATCTTTGGTTGGCCCAAGTATTATTCCTGAACTAAGTAACCTTCTTCCTCCCTCCCTCTTTCTCTCTCTCTTTTCTTTTTTCTTTTCTTCATTTTTATTTATTTTTGAGAGAGAGAGACAGAGTGCAAGTTGGGGAGAGGCAGAGAGAGAGGGAGACACAGAATCTGAAGCAGGCTTCAGGCTCTGGGCTGCCAGCACAGAGCCCGACATGGGGCTCAAACCCACAAACTATGAGATTATGACTTGAGACCAAGTCAGAAGCTCAACTGAGCCACCCAGGCTCCCCTCCCCTCCCCTTCCTTCCCTTCTCTTCCCTTTTATTTTCTTTCTTTCTTTCTTTCTTTCTTTCTTTCTTTCTTTCTTTCCTTTATTTTCTTTCCCCTTCCTTCCTTCCTTCCTTCCTTCCTTCCTTCCTTCCTTCTGTTGTTGTTTTGCTATTTTTATTTATTTTTAAAATTGAGACATAATTGGCATATAACATTGTACTAGTTTTAGGTATACAATGAAATGATTACAGGGGTGCCTGGGTGGCTCAACTGGTGGAGTGTCCGACTTTGGCTCAGATCATATCACAGTTCTTGAGTTTCAGCCCAGCATCAGGCTCACTGCTTTCAGTGCAGAGCTTGCTTCAGATCCTCTGCCCCCCTCTCTCTCTGCCCCTCCCCTGCTCACATGCTCACTCTCTCCAAAAGAAATAAAACATTAAAAAAAATGAAATGATTACAATAAATTTAGTTATCCATTACCACACATAGTTACAAAAATAGTTTTGCTTGTAATGAGAACTTCTAAGCTCTATTCTCTTACCACCTTTTAAATGTACAATATAGTTTTAATTATAGTTACTATGCTGTGTATTACATCCCCAGGACTTATTTATCTTATTAAACTGGAAGTTTGTACCTTTTGACCACCTGCACCCATGTTGCCCACTCTTCACTACCTGCCTCTGGCAGCCACATAATCTGTTTTCTGTATCTATGAGTTTAGTTTGTTTTTGTTTTTGTTTTGTTTTTAGATTCCTTTTTTAGAACTTCCATTGTTTTTCTTTAAAAAAATTGTTTTAATGTTTATTTTTCAGAGAGAGAGAGAAAGAGAATGAGGGAGGGGTGGGCAGAGAGGGAGGGAGACCCAGAATCTGAAGCAGGCTCCAGATTCTGAGCTGTCAGCACAGAGCCCCATGCAGGGCTCGAACCCATGAACCGTGAGATCATGACCTGAGCCGAAGTCGGATGCTTAACCAACTGAGCCACCAGGTACGCCCCAATTTTTTAATGTTTATTTATTTTGAGAGTGAGAGAGCATGTATGTGTGTGTGTGCGTGTGTGCATTGGGGGAGGGGCAGAGAGAGAGGAAGAGAGAGAATCCCAAGCAGGCTCTGTGCCACCAGCACAAAGCCTGACATGGGCCTTGATGCCAGGAACTATGAAATCATGACTCAGGCTGAAATCAGGAGTTGAAAGCCCAACCACTGAGCCACCCAGGTGCCCCTTTTAGATTCTGTATGTAAGTGATATCATACAGTCTTTGAAGGCCATCCATGTTGTAGCAAATGGCAGAATTTTCCTTTTTTTTTTTTAAGTTTATTTATTTATTTGAGGAGAGAGAACACAAGCAGGGGGTGGGGGCAGAGAGAGGATCCCAAGCAGGCCTATGCTGTCACTGCAGAACCTGATGTGGGGCTCGATCTTATGAACTGTGGAATCATGACCTGAGCCGAAATCAAGAGTTGGACGCTCAACCAACTGAGCCATACAGGCATCCCAGAATTTCCTTCTTTTTTTATGGCTGAATAATATTCATATGATATATGTGTGATATATACATATCACATTTTCTTTATCCATTCATCCTTTGATGACACATAAGTTGTTTCTGTGTCTTGGGTATAGTAAATAGTGCTGCAATAAGCATTGGGATACAGTTTTCTTTTTCTAAAAAAATTTTGTTTTTAATGTTTATTCATTTTTGAGAGATGGAGAGAGAAAGAGTGTTAGTGGGGGAGGGGCAGAGAGAGAGGGAGACAGAATCTGAAGCAGGCTCCACGCTCTAAGCTGTTAGCACAGAGCCCATTGGGGGACTTAACTCATGGACCATGAGATCATGACCTGAACTGAAGTCGGATGCCCAACCCACTGAGCTACCCAGGCACCCCAGTTATCTTTTTAAGATAGTGATTTTGTTTCCTTCAGATAAATACCCAGGGTGGAATTTCTGGATCATATGGTATTTCTATTTTTAATTTTTTAAGGAACCTCCATACTGTTTTCCATAGTGGTTGCACCAATTAAGATTCCTCCTGACAGTGCACAAGAGTTTCCTTTTGTCCACCAACTCACCAACACCTGTTATTTCTTGTCTTTTTGATAACAGAAATTCTAACAGGTGTCAGGTGATATCTCATTGTGGTCTAAACTTTATATATTCATGAGTTACAACATGGGTGTACTTGCCTTGAAGTTTCAGATATCAGTGTTTTTCAAGAGGATCAGTTTTTTTCAGGACTCTTATTCATTATTTCTGAATTGTGGTGTTCTCTTGCCTCTTAGTTGTAATAGTAGGAGAGTTAAGAGTAGTAATAGAGATAAACAACCTCCAAATTAACCTACATCTATACTCACATTCTTGGTTACATTTTAAAACCACCTATCAGTTTAGTTTATATTTAAGATGTGTAACTCCAGACAAGTGGGGTTAGTTTTGGTTCCTGGGTACTTGTGGTGATTATGTATAAATATTACTTAAGCATTTCTTGATACCCATTTTTCTTCTATCTGCTGAGTGGTACATGCTATTCCTTCCCTTATTTAAGATGATAACATTGCCCAGTGGAAGAGTATTAGTTTGGGACACAGAAGACAGTCCAATTTCAACTTCAAAAGTTTCATCTATGATTTTTAGCCAGGAATCATTTAAACTCACAGTAATTCATTTTCCCTATATATATATTTTTTATTTTTTAGTCATATGTTAGCCCAAGTTGGTTATCTGAGACTTAGGTGATGAACTGACTATTTAGAGAAATATTGAAATAGAAGAAGAATTCAGGAAAGGATTTTAAAAAATAGGAGTAATTTATGGAAGATACGATAAAACGATAGTAAGGAAGATAATGAAGTGTGAAATGTAGGGAATCTCCATGAGAGGTAGATATGTACAAGAAAATCCAGGGACCAAGAGAACATGAGCTGGTTTTGTTAAAGGAAAGTAGGGGATGATCTGAAATAGTAATAATAATAATGATGATAATGTCAGGACTTTCAATGAAAGGACTTTCAAATATCTGATGTAGAAGGCTCTGGAGAATGAGACATAAAGAAGTAATTTAGTGAGGTAAATTATGGGGGATATTTTTCTGTTTTGTGGTAATAGGGCAGGATGAATCACAAGCCATAGACTAAACTTGGTTTGTTTACTTGGAGTCTAAGAAAACAGCTTAGGGCTATTTACTAAAACACCCTTGGAAATATTATATGTAGATACCTCTTTGATAGATTATACTCTACTTTTGCTCTGAGATTTTCAACATTAGAGAAGAAATGTGTTTTTTCAGAGCTTTAAAAATTTTTTAATAGACTTTATGGAGCAGTTTTAGGTTTACAGAAAAATTGTGCAAAACTACAGAGAGTTCCATATACCTACCTCTTTCCCTCTACACAGTTTCCCCTATTATTAACATCTTAGGTTGGTGTGGTATATTTGTTACAATTAATGAACCAATATTGATGGACTATTATTATTATTATTATTTTTAATATGAAATTTATTGTCAAACTGGTTTCCATACAACACCCAGTGCTCATCCCAACAGGTGCCCTCCTCAATACCCATCACCCACCCTACCCTCCCTCCCACCCCCCATCAACACTCAGATTGTTCATAGTTTTTAACAGTCTTTTATGGTTTGGCTCCCTCCATCTCTAACTTTTTTTTTCCCTTTCCCTCCCCCATGGTCTTCTGTTAAGTTTCTCAGGATCCACGTAAGAGTGAAAACATATGGTATCTGTCTTTCTCTGTATGACTTATTTCACTTAACATAACACTCTCCAGTTCCATCCATGTTGCTACAAAAGGCCATATTTCATTCTTTCTCATTGCCACGTAGTATTCCATTGTGTGTATAAACCACAATTTTTTTTATTCATCCATCAGTTGATGGACATGTAGGCTCTTTCCATAATTTGGCTATTGTTGAAAGTGCTGCTATAAACATTGGGGTACAAGTGCCCCTATGCATCAGCACTCCTGTATCCCTTGGGTAAATTCCTAGCAGTGCTATTGTTGGGTCATAGGGTAGATCTATTTTCAATTTTTTGAGGAACCTCCACACTGTTTTCCAGAGCAGCTGCACCAGTTTGCGTTCCCACCAACAGTGCAAGAGGGTTCCCGTTTCTCCACAGATGGATTATTATTAACTAAAATCCATAGTTTACATAAGAGTTCACCCTTTATGCTGTACATTCTACTGTTTTTGACAAATGCAGAATGTCATAGATCTACTATTACAGTATCGCACGGAATAGTTTCAATGCCTAAAAATTTTCTGTGCTCCCTCTAATCATCCTGCTCTCCTTCCTGTTATTTCTTCCTTTCTCTCCTTCCCTTGCCCTGAACCACTGGCAACCATGCATCATTTTATTGTGTCCCACCCCTAGTTTTGTCTTTTCCTCAATGTGATATAGTTGGAATGATCACTATATAGCCTTTTCAAATTGGCTTCTTTAACTTAGCAATATGCATTCAATTTTCCTCCATGTCTTTTTGTGGTTTGATAATTTCTTTATATTGATGAATAAAATTCCAAAATTATATGGATGTACCATAGTTTGCTTATGCATTTACCTATTTAAGGACATATTGTTGCTTTCAAGTTTTGGTAATTATGAATAAAGCTGCTACAAACATTTGAGTGCAGTATATTAAAAAAAACTCACTTAAGTAAAATAGTAAGTAGTGCAGTTGCTGGATCATATGGTAAAAGTATGTTTAGTTTTGTAAGAAACTGCCAAACTGTCTTACAAAGTTGGCTGTGCCATTTTGTATTCCCACCAGTGATGAATAAGAGTTTCTTTTGCTTCACATCCTCACCAGTATTTTGGTCGTGTCACTGTTTGGATTTTAGTTATTTTATAGATATTAGTGGTATGTCAATATTGTTTGAATTTGCAGCTCTCTAATGACATATGATATTGAGCATCTTTTCAAAGTTGTTTTCTTATTGTTGAATTTTATGAGTTCTTTGTATATTTTGGATACAAGTCCTTTATCAGATATGTGTTTTGCAAAGATTTTTCTCCCAGTATGTGGCTTGTCTCTCCAGTTTCTAAACAGTGGCTTTTGCAGAGCAGAAGTTTTTAATTTCAATGAAGTTATATTTATCAATTTTATTCTTTCATTGATTGTACTTTTGTTGTATCAAAAAATTCATCACCAAAGTCAAGATCACCTTACTTTTCCCCTATTTTAGCTTCTAGAAATTTTAAAGTTTTGCATTTTAATTAAGTGTATGATCCATTTGAGTCAATTTTTGTGAAAGTGTAAGTTCTATGTCTAGATTCTTTTTTATTTTTTCTTTTGCATGTGAATGTCCAGTTGTTCCAGCACCATTTGTTGAAAAGACAGTCTGTTTTTGATGGAATTGTGTTTGCTTCTTTGTCAAAGATCAGTTGACTGTATTTGTGAGGGCCTGTGTCTGGACTTTGTGTTCTGTTGCATTGATTTTTTTTTTGCCAATATCACACTATTTGATCACTGTAACTTTATAGTAAGCCTTGAAATTGGGCAGTACCAGTCCTCTAGCTTTTTTCTTTAGTATTGCATTGGCTATTCTGGGTCTTTTGCCTTTTCATATAAACTTTGAAGTCATTTTGTTGATAATCCAGTTTGTGTGATGCATTGTAAGCAGAGAGATGGAAACACAGAGATGTAAGCAGAGAGATGGAAACTAAGAAAGAATAAAAAAGAAATGTTAGAAAAATAAAGAATACCTTTGGGGCCCTTGGGTAGCTCAGTGGTTAAGTGTCTGACTCTAGATTTTTGCTCAGGTCATGATCTCATGGTTTGTGAGATCAAGGCCCATATCAGGCTCTGAGCTGACAGTGTGGAGCCTGCTTGGGATTCTCTCCCTCTCTCTGCCCCTTCCCTGCTTGTGCTGGCTTTCTCAAAATAATTAAAAAAAAAAAAGATTAAAAAAATGAATAATACCTTTGATAGGCTCATCAGCAGAGGAAAGACTCAGAGAGAATGAAATTAAAAAGCAAAAAGAAAAGAATGAAAAAACATGACACAGGATATCTAAGAACTGTGGGGCAGTTGTGGGACATGTGATGTGTGTAATGGGAATGACAGAGGAGAAAAGAGAAAGGAACAGAAGAAATGATTGAAATAATAATGATTGGGAATGTTCCAAAATTAATTACAGACACCAAACTATAAATCCTGGAAGCTCAGAGAACAGCAAGCGGGATATATACCAAAAATTCACACTTGAGCATATCATATTCAAACTCAGAAAATCAAGAACAGAGAAAAAAATCTTGAAAGGAGAGGTGGGGCTCCTTATCTATTGAGTACCTTATCTGTAGAGTAGCAAGGATAGGAATTACATCACACTTCCCTTTACATACCATGCAAACAAGAAGATAGGGAAGTGAAATATATAAAGTGTTGAATGAAAACCCCCATCAAACCAGAATTCTGTATCTAGCAAACTTATCTTTCTAGAGTGAAAGAGATAGAAACTCTTTTAAAACAAACAAAAATTCAGAAAATGTGTTGCCAGTACACCTACTATACAATAAATGTTTTAAAAATTTCCCAGAAAGAGGAGCAATGATATAAGTCAGAAAGTAAGATCTACATGTAGAAAGAAAATGTTAGAGAAGGAATAAATAAAGGTAAAATAACATTTTTATTTTTCTTATTAATTGATAGAACAAATAATAGCAACATATATTGTGTGGTAGTAGCTTATGGATAAATAAAATGAATAATAGTAATCTTATTAAGGTCAGCTGGCAGGAACAGGAATATTTTATCAGATACCTGAACTACCTATGAAGTGGTATAATGTTACTGGCTTTAGATTAGTTGAAAATGTTTATTGCAAGTCAGCTGAACACCGTACTTTGCACATTGTCATTACAGATGTTGATTAGGATATTCCTCTTTGAATATCTGTTTAGGATATAGTCAGCATTTTCTCCTCGTCTATATAACTGATCAAAGCTGTTCAGTTCCATCCCCAATCAGTAGCATTGACTATAATATTCTGCCTGCTCCCATTTCCCCTCCCTTCTCTCTGCTTTCTCAAGGTTAAAGGTGCTGACAGAAAGAGAGTTGATGAATGTTAGTGAAGAGGGGGCTGCAAAATGAAATTCATCTTTTTCTTACACATATTTATGTCTTTGAAGGGACATGCAATTAAAAAAATACATGAGGTGAATTGTCATTGAGATCTATTTATTTTCTAGGTGGTAATAGCAAACGACAACAGCAATGCAATTTTTGTTGAGTGTATGGTGACATGTTAAGTACTGTGAGGAGCAGATATGAGAGGTCTTGTCCTTATTTTAATAATTTTTATTTCTGTCAAAGCCCTTATTTCCAGACAACAGGATCTAACAGATTTTAGTGGAAAAATGATTTGCTGGCTCACAAAATTGCCAGGAGGACTAGAGAAGCTGACTTGGGGTCTATGCCACAGAACTGGCCAGCAAAGATGCCTCTGCCTCTCTGTCCTCCCCCACTCCCCACCTCCTGTCCATATGCATTTGCACTTTCAGCATCTATGGCTTGGGAAGATGGATGCCACCCTATCACCATTGCCCTTGTGGACCTGCTGCAAACCCCCTTTTTCACCAGAAAATTCTTTTCAATCTCTACTTTGTGTCACTAGGACTCAGTTCAAAGCCTGATGTGGGTTCATCAGATAAGTGACAGCTATCAGTTTCCTTGAAACTGTAGTTTAGATACTAACAGCATCCTCATTAGTTGAGAGCTTGCTAGAGTTGCAAATTATGTGGCTCCAGTGTCTTACTGAGTCAGAATCTCAGGGAGTATTTTAACAAGTTCTCTTGGTTTGGGGAATCCTCAGGCATAGCACACCGTGCCCACTAAAGTCTGAGAAGGGATTATGTAGGTAACGTATCCATACCTGCCATGGAAGCCAGGAAACAAAAAGTGGCAGGAATTTTCAGCTTTTATAGTAGGGGGTGGCCCAGCCTGTCCTGAAGATTGACAAGTTAGGGGGAGTCCTAGGACATAAGAAAAGGGTTCAGTTGTTAAGTAGCCAAAAAGAATGATACCTGTTCAGTATGGCTATTGTTCTTAAGAATGTTGTTGCTGAACTTCCTGCAGTCTATAATGATTAACCAGTGGAATTTAATCTGCTTTGTTAAGCGTACCTCAGAGTTAGCTATATCCCTATTAACCACACTCCACCACGTGATTGTGCTGTCTTCTTTAGTGACTCGTATCATGCTCACTGTCATTTTTCTTTTCCCTCCTCCCTTCTCCTCTCTGCCTCTCTAATGTTCCTTCTTGTTTCCTCTAGGATCATTTCAAAGTTGATTGGAGGTGTCTTCCCTTAAGGTTTCAGTGAGAAGGGAAGTCGTTTTTCTGTATTAAAGGCTGCAGTAATCACTGGTTTATGGAGTTAATAAAGCTTTTAGGGGCAATCTTTTTTATTTTTTATTTTTTAGGCAGGCTAAGAAATTATACACCCAGGGCTTGCTCTAGGCAAAGCGTTGAAGCTGAGAATTTGATTTTAGTGCCTCTGAGCTGTCTTTCCTTCTTTCCCCTCTCACAGCTTCCCTTCTTATTTCACTTTCACCTTCAGTTATAAGCTGCCCTCCATCTCTCACCCCAATCAAAACTTGCTCTTAGGTAAGAATGCTATCCTTAATGACTCTATCAGTCAATAATACACAGAATCACCTCTCTGAGAGTATTTAAAGTACCCCACCGCCTCCAGTAGAGGAATCAAAGGTTTTGTTTTCGCTGAAAACAAATTTCAAAAACAGTAGTCAATTGGAGAAGTTATGACTTGTACCCACTCATTTGATGAATTAAGGGATCCTACTCATAAACTTCCTCCACTATTTTCCCCACTGATTTTAATTTTCTCAGACTCATAGTTAGAGAAGGTATCAGAACTTTCTCCACTCTACCTATGACTCATGACAGGTGAAAAACCCTGGAAGAGATGTATTGCAGGAATGCTCTGGCTTTCAGGAGCCAACATAGGAATGTTCTACCCTCCTCCTCTCCTATTCACCCCCCACTTCTCCAATTCAGAGACTCCTTTTTCATGATTCAGAAATAGCCCTTGTCAGAGTTGCTAGCTGTTATATGCCCTCCTTGCCGGAGCCAATCTTTCCCGTGGTCTTGACTTCTTGACTGTATCATTCAAGGATCAAGGTCCCAAATAAACCATTTCTTTATAGCACATCTTAAAATTCTTTTCAGAAGAAAGAAATGTGACCCTTCTATTTTTCATAGCCAATAACTTAAGGGACTGGCATCTGGGTTGATTGGACTACCCCGTCCTTGTGGAAAAAGGCACTTTTTAGGAGATAAATGAGGACAGGGAGTTCTGTTTTATAGAGGTGATCTTGAATTTGACCCTAAGCACATATAGTATAGGGTAAACATCAGGTTAATGTAAACAATCACAGCAGAAATTGGATGAGGAGACTGGAAAATGGAACCAGATCTCACAGTACCCAAAGTGTTATAATGCCAATAATTGGGTTTCTCTGTGGTTGGAATTAACTTTAAAATTTGTTTTTTTATTTTTGAGAGACTGAGGGCAAGCAAGGGGAGGGACCGAGAGAGAGGGAGACACAGAATGTGAATCAGGCTCCAGGCTCTGAGCTGTCAGCACAGAGACCTACGTGGGGCTCGAACTCATGGACCGTGAGATCATGACCTGAGCCGAAGTCAGATGCTTAACCGACTGAACCACCTAGGCACCCCTGGAATTAACTTTTAATACCAACTTAATTGTTAACAGAAACAATGACATTTATGTGATGTAGTTACTAGGAGTGAATGATGATAAAGAAATTTAAAAATTTTGTATGAAAAAAGATAAACTGGAAAAAATATATCACAGACAAGTTGTTAATATATCTAATATATAAGAGGTACTAAAAATAGAGAATATACCAAAATTCTATAGAAAAATTGGCACAGGATTTGAACATGCAGTTAGTATGAAAAGAAGTAAATATGTCCTACAACATATAAATAGACATACAACCTTGTTCACATTGAGAGAGACAAATCAAAATTAGGCTGATACTTTTTCTTACCTATCAATTGTAACTGCCTCTGTAAATATCATTGTTTGATACTCATCATATTCTGTTGGGGAGCCTGGATAGAAATAGGCATTTTAATTTATTGCTTATAGAAGGCAAAGTTGTAGAACTCCTATGGGATGGATATCATTCTGTCTAGCAAAATTACATATACATGTGTGTTTTGACCTACAATCCTACTTTTAGGTATCTATTAAGATTTGCTGGCAAAAACCACAAAATGACTGATATGCAAGGTAATTTATTGCAGTACCATCTCTAATGGAAAAGACTGGGAACAATACAATTGATCATCAGTAGGGCAACTGGTAAATAAATACTGGTGCAGTTACATAATGCACTACTATGTAGATGTAGTCAGAAATGGGAATGAGCTCTATACATTGCTATAGAAGGATCTCTAGGATATAGCAAGATACAGAGGAGCATGTACAGTATGCTATCTTTTATTTAAGAAATTAGGGAGGGATAGGAATATAATATATATAATATTCACATATTATATACAAAATATAGTATGAAACATTTAATATATAATGTGCAATGCATAATAATAATTGCTAAAGTATTAGGATTTTCCAGAAATTTAGAACTGATAGGATATGTGTGTGTATACAAAGATATATATATATATATATATATATATATATATATATATATATCTTTATTTTATTTTAAGGAATTGGTTTATACATTTATGAAGATTGGCTATTCCAAAATATTAAAGGTGGGCTAGCAGGCTGGAGACCTAGGAAGAATTAATGTTGTAGTGTGAGTCTCACTTTGCTGGCAGATTCCTTCTTGCTTGAGGGAGGTCAATCTTTTGCTCTATTCAGGCCTTCATCTGATTGGATGATGCCCACTGACATTATGGAAGGCAATCTGTTTTGATCAAAGTCTACCAATTAAAATGTAAATTTCATCCAAAACACTGTCATAGAGACATCCAGAATAATGTTTGATTAAATATCTGGACACTGTGGCCCAATCAAGTTGACACATTAAATCACCTATCACAACTATAAATAATATGGGATATATTTGCTTATATTTAAAAAAATGAGGTGCGCCTTAGTGGCTCAGTTAACCGTCTGACTTCAGCTCGGATCTCATGGTTCGTGAGTTCGAGCCCTGCATCCGGCACTGTGCTGAGAGCTCAGAGGGTGGAGCCTGCTTCGGATTCTGTCTCGCTCTCTCTCACTGCCCCTCTCCCACTCGTGCTCTGTCTCTCTCAAAAATAAATAAACATTTAAGAAAAAAAAAAAAAAGAATGAAAGGGAAAAGCTCAAAACTGATTTTCAATTTTTTTATTTTTAAAATTTATTGTTTATTATTTTTTCTTTTCGTTTTGTTTTAATGTTTTTTTCCCCTTATTTTGAGAGAAAGAGAGTGTGAACAGGGGAGGGGTAGAGAGAGAGAGGGAGACAGAGAATTCCAAGCAGGTTCTGTGCTGTCAGTGCCGAGCCTGATGTGGGGCTTGAACCCACAAAACGTGAGATCATGACCTGAGCCAAAATCAAGAGTTGGACTCAGCGAACTGAGCCACCTAGGTGCCCCTATTTTTTGTTTTTTAAAGTTTTATTTATTTAAGTCATTTCTACATCCAACATGGGGCTGAAACTCACAACCCTGAGATCAAGAGTTGTACCTGTTCTAATAAGCTAGCCATGTACTCCCTAAAAACTGATTTTTTAAACAGTGATTCCCATGCAGGGGCTCCTGAGTGGCTCAGCCCTTTAAGCGTCTGACTTTGGCCCAGGTCATGATCTCATGGTTCCTGAGTTTGAGCCCCACTCTGTGCTGATAGCCTGGAGCCTGCTTTGGATTCTGTGTCTCCCTCTCTCTCTGCCCCTCCGTGCCTCCTCTCCCGCCGAGCCCGTGCTTTGTCTCTGTCTCTCTCAAAAATAAATAAACATTAAAAAAAAACTAAAAGTGGTTCCCATGGATAGAAAAGATGTGGACACTTGAATTTTCTGAATGTACCTTAGTTTTGATTTTGGAATTATGTAATTTTTTTTGTAATTATAAAACAAAATTAAATCAACATTAAAAAGCAATTCTATGCTATATGTCTTTCTCTGTATGATGTATTTCACTTAGCATAACACTCTGTTTTCACTCTTATGTGGATCCTGAGAAACTAAACAGAAGACCATGGGGGAGGGGAAGGAAAAAAAAAAGTTAGAGAGGGATGGAGCCAAACCATAAGAGACTCTTAAAAACTGAGAAGAAACTAAGGGTTGATGGGGGGTGGGATGGAAGGGAAAGTGCACCTGTTGGGATGAGCACTGGGTGTAGTATGGAAACTAATTTGACAATAAATTTCATATTAAAAAAAAGAAAAATTAAAAAAAGCAATTCTAAAAAGTTGAGAGGAAAATAAAACAAATGAACTTGTGTACAAAGTTGGTGGCTTACCTACACTGCAACAAATATTTTGGGTGAATTTATGGCACATCAGTTTGACAGTGTATATCCTTGATGGGACATATCTTAAAGTCAAATAAGAAATTTTAAACTTTTTAAAACTTTTTAAAAGATTCATGTCTTTGGTTAGAATAATGGTATTCTTATTTTGAAAATATATTATACAAACAGTTGGCTTAAATGATTAATTTTAATAATGTCATAAACAACCTTCTTTTTCAGCATAAAGGACAAGAGATACAAATACAGAAACAAAATTAAATAATTATATAACCTTCCTAAATTTCTAAATTTGAGTTCAGAATTTTATTTATTTTATTTATTTAAAAAAATTTTTAATGTTGATTTATTTTTGAGAGAGAGAGTGGGAGCGGGGAAGGGGCAGAGAGAGGGAGACAGAGAATCTGAAGCAGGCTCCAGGCTCTGAGCTGTCAGCACAGAGCCCCATGTGGGGCTCAAACTCACAAACCATGAGATCATGACCTGAGCCAAAGTCAGATGCTCAACCGACTGAGTCACCCAGGCACCCCTTGAGTTGGAAATTTTAATGTGGGCTCATGATGTATTATATCTGTCCATCAAAAAGGCTAGCAACAGTGATCAACCCAGTAGCTAAGAGTACTCTTGATGCCTAGATTATGGTCTATAATTGTCATGTCTCCTAAAAGGAATTGATATTCCTTGGGTGAAGAGCTAATTTCGGGTCTTTTGGAGAATATGTGAAAAATGACTTTGAAATATCTTTGCTGTGTCAAAAAGCAAGGAGGCTAGCTAGCAAAGACAACTGGGGTCATGTCAAAAGGACTCACAAGCTCATGGGAGGGGCTCGCACTAACCAACAGTGATGGTGTGATTTGAATATGAAAAAGAATAATTACTACAATGGATTGAAAAATATAAAATATGTTTAAAACCCATTAGTACATAAGGATAATGATTCATTGGTCATCACATTATTATTAAGGATAATGATTTATTGGTCATCATATTATTATTCTGAAAACAGGTGAAGAAAGGGAAGAATCAAACTCTTGAACAAACTCCATAATCTGAACAGACACTATTTCAGGATAACCAAATAGTTCTTGTGGGAAAACACTTTCTTAAGGAATATCAGCTAACAAATGAAAAAGGAACAATGGAATTATTTGCATTTTATACCTCTAATTTAATTATACAAAGGACATAGGCAATGGTCATTATTGGCTGCTAAAATCATCAGCATAAGAGATAAGGTATCCCTGGAGCTCATGCAGCATCCTCTTGGACCGCCTCTGATTTTGGCCTCATCTATGGCAGACAGATCTGTTGCATTCACATTCCTCCTCTCCCACTGCCAGCACCCCTCAATGCATGTGGAGTCTTTTTGTTCTATGCTCCTCTGCCTTCCTTCTTACCTCTTTGAGTTGTCCTGGCTCCAGCATTCATAGTCAGACCTGAGTGTGGAAGAGGTAATGTCCCCAGGAGCAACCCTCAACAAAGAGGGACTGAAGGACAAATGCTCCTGCCTCCTATTTTCTAGGTGGCCATTCTTGAAGGTCTTCTGCATGCTTCTCAGGAGGACTTAGTGGAGTTGCTAATACACACTTTCATTTCTTTTTCTTCCTTTCCTGTGTCTCTGGCCCTGTACCTTCACTGCTGCTTCCTCAGATCAGCTCCCAAATAAGCCTCTTGCATTCAAGTTCTTGCTCCAGACTTTTACTTGGAAAAAACAAAACTAGAACAGAAATTCTATAATGGATAGATCAGGCTGACAACACATGAGCTCACTGGTTCATGATGTCACAGAAAGAGAGAAAGGTAGATACTGTGTTTCTAGCACCATATATATTCTCTCCAAATGTTGAGCTTGAATCTGACCAAGCCTCCAGATTTAATTACTAGTTCATAGTAGTTATCAGTACCAGTAATCCAGAATGTGGGAAATTCTGCAGAACAAATGGCACAGTTTCTGCCACAACTAAATTGTACAAGAAAAAAGAGGGAAGAGAAAACTAGATTAAAATACACTTAAGAGATATCAGTCAAATCTAATGGTTTATTTAATTTCATTTTTTATTAAAAAAATTTTAAATTTTATTTTTGAGAGAGAGAGAGAGAGAGAGAGAGAGAGAGAGATACAGAGTGTGAGCAGGGGAGAGGCAGAGAGGGAGACACAGAATGCGAAGCAGGCTCCAGGCTCTGAGCTGTTAGCACAGAACCCAGCCTGAGATGGGGCTCAAACCCACAGACTGGGAGATCATGACCTGAGCCAAAGTTGCTTAACCGACTGAGCCACACAGGTGCCCCAAAATCTAATTATTTAGAACAAGCTATAAAAATGATAAACTATAAAAATGATACACTAATTATGGAAGTTTAAAGAGATTAAGGAGCTGTTATTAATTTTGTGTGGTATTTAACTGTCCTATTTTGTGGAGATGTTCACTAAAGTATTTGGGAATGAAATGGTAAGTTTAGGATTTGCTTTATAATAATCTAGTGGGTAGGGAAGTGGGTGGGTTATGGACGAAATGAGATAATCTCATGTAAGTGGCATGGGGGTGGGTGATGGATATACAAGGGTGGGGGCGCTGGTGGTGGAAGTGTTACTATACCCTTCTCTTCACTATTGAATAGGTATGAAAATAAGTGTAATGCATTTGTTTCCCCCAAGAAGACATGTTTCTTAGGATGCAGAAATGAGAAACTACTATACTAGAAGTTCCAAAACAGACATATGCTGTGACCTTATGCTGAGCCATTTGGCTCCTTTATCCCTCTGGGATTGTTATTTGTGAAACATGAGTGCATGCAGATTAACACCTTGCTTTCTTGCAGGAAGTGCTAGGCTCCTATTAAGCAGGGAATGCTCTTTGAGTAATCTTTGGTGACTATAAGGAGCTGAGAGAGATGTTTTGGTGAAGTGTGCCCATGTGCTCAATGTCTGTGAGGAGTCAACAGATTCCTTCCCTTAGATGGTATCTATTTTGATGATGTCTCTGAACCTATATTCTTTGAAGCAAGGGGTAAATATTGTTAACTCTGTTTATCTTACAGCACCCATCCCAGTGTCTTCATTACATAATGTTTCATTATAGTTGATAGTGTGAATGTGTTGGGTGGTTTTCACCTGGTAAGAGAGGCTTAATGGATGGCCTGTGCTAGCCTGTGAAGTCAGTCCTGAATTCTTTGTCTGGGTAGATGAGTCTGTGACTCACTTCACAGAGCAATACCAATGGAATTTGTGTCCTTTAAGAACTGGAACTGTGGGAGAGCGCATATATTTTGACGGTATGTCAGGCACTATGTGCTCTCACTTCTTTATCTTCTACTGGGGATGGAATGTTGCCCCTGGAACCCTACGTTCTTATCCTCTATTCCTGATGTAATTTCAGATGTGTCTAACTAAGTTGGTTTGTTAAGGCTGCAATAACAATGTACCATAGGCTATGTGGCTTACACAACAGAAATGTATTGTTTCACAGTCTAGAGGTTGGATGTCCAAAATCGAGGTGTCTGCAGGTTCCTTCTCAGGGCTGAGAGAGCAAAGCTATTCCAGGTTTCTCTCCTTGGCTTGCAGGTGGTTGTCTTCTCCTTATGCTACTTCACATTGTTTTCCCTCTTTGTATATCTCTGTGTCCACATTTCCCATTTTAAAAAGAACACCAGTTATATTGGGTTAGGGCCACCCTCATGACCACATTTTAACTTCATTATGCCTATAAAGTACCCATTTTCAAATGCAGTCACATTTTAAGGTACGGGGGTTAGGACTTCAACGTATGAATTTTGGGAGGACATAATTCAACTCGTAAGTCTCCAAAAGGGAAAATTCCTTATGCTTCTGGAATAACATGACTTTTCCAAAGACTTCCTTGCTCCAGAATGGGCTCTAGTAGGGAGACTTTAGGGATGGAAAAGGGTGAGAATGTTGGGGTTACTATTCTGGGAATTCTTAGACACATACAAGCATGCAGCTGCTGGCAAGTTACAAAGTACTTGATGTTCCACGTGAATTACCATGCTTAAGATTCAACTATTGACTTGAAAGTTCACAGGTAATTTGAGCTCTTGAGTAGCTTTTCATTATATTAATCTGGCTATGATTTTTCAAGTAACAGAAAAAGGGTTGAAAGAGGCTGAGGCTCTACTGATGTCACAACTCTGGTACTTGCTGTGGGGGAGGGACATGATAAATGGTAAAAAGGCAAAACCCTGTTGGCACCTTTATTCTGGCCATAAGAGTGTACCCTCTTCCACTTACCAAAATTTAGGTGTGGAGAAAGAAGGAGAAATAATTTCTTTAGCAATAAATAGAACCAGGAAGGAGATAACAGAGAGGGTGTAAGTATAGATGTTTCTGTTTACAAATCTCAGTGAATTATTAAGAAAACAGTGAGGGGTTTTTATTAAGAAAACAGTGAGTCTGGGTGGCTCAGTCAGTTAAGCATCCCACTTTGGCTTTGATCATGATCTCTGTGAGTTCGAGCCCTGCATCGGGCTCTGTGCTGACAGCTCTGAGCCTTGAGCCTGCTTCCGATTCTGTGTCTCCCTCTCTCTCTGCTACTCCCCTGCTCGCACTCTCTCTTTCTCTCTCTCTCAATAATAAAGAAATGTTGGGAAAAAAAAAAAAAGAAAACAGTGAGGAAGAAGGTGAAGGAGTACTTATTGTATAGCCATGGGAAGGAAACAGTGAAAGGAACATTTTTTTGGAGGTGAGTGCCCTGTGAGGGTATAGGATAGTCAGATAGATCCTGCTATCTCCAGTTCCTGTCAGACCTGGCTCAGTCTGGCCCTTGGTGCTTGTCCCATTCAGTTATGGGATAAGGTTCTGTGCTTCCTTGCTCTCTGATTCCCTGGCCCTAAACATGGGCATTTCATGTGTTCTTCTCTAGTTTACCACCATCCAGTCTTCATTCTCAAATTGCCATGTGCATCTTTGCCCTGCACGATCCCTTCCTTTTACAGCTCCTGTCAGCAATGGATGAGAGAAAATCCCTCTGCCAGCTCAGTAGTACCATGGAATACCAACTACAGCATTCGGCTTCCCCTTTTTGTCTGGCTGGAGAAATGAATTTGCAGCTAGACTGTTCAGCCTCTATTCTACACTCTAGTTCCTTGACGAGAATGAAATCAGAGAGCTGCTTATGGAAACCTCCTACAGATATAAAAATATGTATATTCTATAGTTTTAGGGACTACACGGCTTACGTATATTTGCTCTAGGGATGAAAAGCTAATCCAGTGTGAAGTGGGGTGACTGTCAGTTGTTGCTTTTATACCTGGATGCTTCAGCCTGCCATGCCTCCTGGCTGGAATTTCTATTTGACATATGAATTTCATTAGAAAATATTTCTTTGGGTTGTCAGAGGTTGGAAGAGGAATGTTGAACCTAGACAAATTGCAAAGACAAGATCTGAAGTGGGAAGTGTGCTCAGAGGATGCTTAGGGAAAAGAGGAGAAATGAAAAGGGTCTTTGATATTATTTGCTTCAGGTGGAAAGTGTAATGGTTGTGGTTTCTAAAACAAGCCCTCTGGTTTGCAGAGACTGGATTGCAGAGGGCAGGGGCTGGAGGGCATTTTTTTCTTCTTAATCTCTAAACTTTTTGTCCTTCTCTTTTCCTTGCTAAAAACCTTCTCGGTCTCTCTGCTTCTCCCTGCTCTCCACCCCTCCTTCCTGCCCCATATCACTTTTGCAGTCATCCCAATACTTTCACAGCTGTCTTTCCTTTTGTTTTAAGAAGGCCTCAGGGCACAGTGTAAAGCTTCTTGGAATTTTGGGAGGGATGGGTAAAGGCAGGTTCTTAATGGAAAATAGGGACAATAGTCCTTGAAATTGTAGTGAAATTCACTGCAATTCCTAGATATGTTAGAAATGGAACAGTGTGTCTCTTTTTTGATTCTCCAGCTAGTCTTCCCTGTCAGGGCAGGACCTAAACTTTCACTGTAATTCTTAACACCTTCTTATCTCAAAATAAGGAAATAACATTGACTTCTCATGGTGATTGACAACAGTAACTCCTCTGGAGAAGGCCTTTTGTGACACTTTGGTTAGAAAAGGCTTTTTTAGGGGCACTTGGGTGACTCAGTTGGTTGAGCCTCTGACTTTGGCTCAGGTCATGATGAGGTTCACAGGTTTGAGCCCCACAATGGGCTCTGTGCTGGAAGCTCAGAGTGTGGAGCCTGCTTCAGATTCTGTGTATGCCTCTCTCTCTCTCTGCCCCTCTCCCACTCATGCTCTGTCTCTCTGTCTCCCTGTCTCTCAAAAATAAATAAAAGCATTAAAAAAAAAAGAAAAGGCTTTTATATGATTATATCATATTGTGATAGAAGCTAACTATTTGAGCTTATTATCTTTATATCTATCTAGTGAAAAAATCAATCATGTCGTCTTATCTACCATGTGAGTTGATTTGGATGTAGGCATATGACCCAGTTCTAGTCACTAGAACCCAAGGTCAATCTTCTGGGGACCTCCTAGGAAAGGTTCCTTTAACTGAAAAAGAAAACAACAAACAAACACATAAATAAAACTGATACTCAGTATGGGCTGCCCCTCTTCTTCCCTGGATGTTGTCTGTTGTCTGTGATGTTTAGAAGTGCAGCCTCTTGGGACAGTGAGAAGAGGCAAAACTGATACACCAGAGTAGAAGGGTGAAAGAACTTAGGCCCTGGTGACTGTCCTACCACTGTGTTTTTTGGTTATGTTTGTTGTTTGTTTTGTCATTGATCTGAGAAGCTAGTGTATGTTTTACTAATATAATTTCTTTAAATATATCCTGGACATAAATTAGGTAAGGCTATACAGGCATAGACTAAAATATGAGCAAATATGAAGAAGAAATACGGTGAGGTAGTTAAGAACAGAGGCTTCTGGCTGAAGCTGGCTGTCAGTTGCCTCATATGTAAAATGTGCAAATAACAGTACTTGCTGAGTGCGAAGCAATAGAGACAAAGCATTGAGCGCAATGGCTGGAGCACATTACATACCCAATAAATATTAGCTACTATAGTTGTTATGAGTAATATCAACATGAGCTCCAGAGAAGATACAAAAATTGTCAGGTTTTGGTAAAAAGAAAAAAAAAAGTTTCTCAAAGAACAAAGATGTTATGAGTGTTCATGATTTTCGCTCTAATTTAGATAAGTAAAAATATGATTTGGTATTAAAGATACATAGAATATGGAATATTTTCAAGTATGAACATTTAGAATATTTTGTTTTAATAAAGAATTTTTAAGTTAATTAATGTAAAGAGTCGAAGAGACATAATAGCACTATGTTGCATTCAATTGAATAAAAATATCATACAGAAAATAATGGATTATGATTTAACAGCTAATCTGGGAGTGGTAGGAAGTAGAAGAAGGATTTAGGGACAAATTACTCAATTTTTGTATTTACCCCAAATGTAATGCTTCCTTTCAAGTAGCAGTGAACGGTTAGGAATTAACTATTGCCTAATATAAATTTGGGTTTTATCTATGAATCCTAATTACTCATATCCAGTCATCAGGGATAATTGGGAGTTAGCAGCATTGCAGGATAGAATGATGTAACTGGTTTAGGCTGTTCTCAACTGAAACGAAATGTCACATCCATCCCCAAGCTGATTACTTAACTACTTTCTCTTCAAACACACAATGGCATATTTACTCCTGATACATGTTTGTGTTGACTTTGTGATCTGATTGTGCTCAGTTGTAAATTGTTTTGGGGGAAATAAATATTGTGAAAGAGATTAGTTGATTCAAGAATGTGAGGTTACCTGTGGTGGATCATAGTGTATAGAGATGTGGAATCACTAAGTTGTATATCTGAAACCAATGTAGCATTATGTGTCAACTATACTCAAATAAAGAATCAAAATTAAAAAAAGAAAGACTGTGCAATCCCTATCAAAATAACACCAGCATTCTTCACAGATCTAGAACAAACAATTGTAAAATTTGTATGGAACCACAGAAGACCCCAGATAGCCAAAGCAATCTTGACAAAGAAAACCAAAGATGGAGGCATCACAGTTCCGGACTTCAAGCTGTATTACAAAGCTGTAATCATTAAGGCAGTATGGTACTGACACAAAAACAGACACTCAGATCAATGGAACGAATAGAGAACCCAGAAATGGACCTACAAACGTATGGTTAACTAATCTTTGACAAAGCGGGAAAGAATATCCAATGGAAAAAAAAGTCTCTTCAGCAAATGGTTTTAGGAAAACTGGACAGCAACATTCAGAAGAACAAAACTGGACTGCTTGCTTACACCACACACAAAAATAAACTCAAAATGGATGAAAGACCTAAATGTAAAACAGGAAGCCATCAAAATCCTAGAGAAGAAAAAAATCAGCAAAAGTAAAAGGCAACTGATGGAATGGGAGAATATATTTGAAAATGACATATCAGATAAAAGGTTAGTATCCAAAATCTGTAAAGAACTTATCAAACTCAACACCCAAAAAACAAATAATCCAGTGAAGAAATAGTCAAAAGACATGAATAGACACTTTTCAAAACAAGACATCCAGATGACTAACAGACATATGAAAAGATGCTCAACATCACTCATCATCAGGGAAATATAAATCAAAACCACAATGAGGTACCACCTCATGCTGGTCAGAATGGCTAAAATTAACAACTCAGGCAACAATTGATGTTGCTGAGGAGGCAGAGAAAGAGGAACACTTTTGCACTGCTGGTGGGAATGCAAACTGGTGCAACCACTCTGGAAAACAGCATGGAGGTTCCTCAAAAAATTAAAAATAGAACTCCCTATGACCCAGCCATTGCACTACTAGGTATTTATCCAAAGGACACAGGAATGCTGATTCGAAGGGGCACATGCACCCCAATGTTTATAGCAGCACTATAGACAATAGCCACGGTATGGAAAGAGCCCAAATGTCCATCGACTGATGAATGGATAAAGAAGATGTGGTATTAATATATACAATGGAGTATTACTCAGCAATTCAAAAGAATGAAATCTTGCCATTTGCAACAACGTGGATGGAACTAGAGTCTATTATGCTAAGCAAAATAAGTCAAAGACAAATATCATATGATTTCACTCATATTTGGAATTTAAGAAACAAAACAGATGAGCAAAGGGAGAGGGAAGCAAAAATAAGATAAAAACAGAGGGAGACACCGTAAGAGACTCTTAAATACAGAGAACAAACTGAGGGTTTCTGGAGGGGTGTTGGTTAGGGGAATGGGCTAAATGGATGATAGGCATTAAAGAGGGCACTTGTCGGGATGAGCACTGGGTGTTATATGTAAGTAATGTATCACCAAATTCTATTCCTGAAATTAGTAGACTATATGTTAACTAACTTGGATTTAAATAAAACAAAAATAAAAGCAAAAATAAAACAAAAATGAACAAACAAAAGAATACATTCCACTGAGCATGTATAGTAAAAATACAGTGTTAATAACTTGAGGTAATTGTGTTCTCTGTGTAGTTCTATCATCAACTTGATACAGGGTTAAAAATAATGAAGCATTCATTTCCATTTTTAAAAACTTTAGTTTTTTAGTTATCTTTTGGATATGTAAAATATTAACAAAATACCAAATCTGAAAAAAAAAAGAAATATAGAATGTAAGGCCAATTTTTAGCTATAGTTGCTTATCAGAAAACTTGTAGTATCGTCGTATTCCCTGTAGAATTCCCTGTAGAATTCTATAATGGCTTAAGTGTCATGCAAAACATTTTGCCATTTATCTTTACAATGTAATAGAGAGGTACCTTATGGGGATGAAGTTAGAAAAGGCTTTTATATGATTACATCATATAGTGATAGATGCTAACAATTTGTACTTATCATGAGAATAGTTTTCTTAAGAGAATTCTTGATAATTTTGCAACTGCTGTTCGCTAGAATAATATAGCTATAGCTTATATCATAAATATAAATAACAAAGTTAGAAATAGGCAAGAGGGATTTAAAATTTTTCTAGATAGAACAAATTAGAATTTGTGTATATTGGCTCAGATCTTGTTTTGATTAAAGGATGACTGGGAAGATTGGAAAAATAAATGAACAATTCTAAGAAAATATTTCCTAGAGTTATAATCCATGCCTTTGTAATCCATGACCTCTGGAGTAAATTATTGAAGAGCACATAAGCAGAGGTCAGAAAGAATATTCCTTAAATCTCTGAGTTGGAATAACACATAGACTGAGGATTATTAGATATCTAGAGCTCACTATAGCTTTATTCTTGAAGCTCAGATCACAGGATAAGTAACAGGCATCCTACTATCCCTAGTTCATTCTGGAGCTGCTGAACTGAGAATATGTGTATATCAGAGATGAAGGTGTCAATTTCTTTTTGACTCCACTAACTTTAGGGCTAAACCCCAAGAAGAGCTCAAAGTCTCTGCTAGCATCTACTTGTCACTACACAGCTGGAAGGAGTTAAATAAAGTGTAGGTGCACACCTGTGTATTTTACTTGACTGGCTAATAAGTCAATGTCAGACAGGAAAATTTTAGTGAATGTATATTGTATACTTAGCATTGTAAAAGATACCATGAGATGTCAGGAAGGTATAATATAGGCTTCTACTCACTAAATGCTATAATTGGGATTTTTAGCCAGGTCTATCTGACTACAAATCGTATATGTTTTACTATACTGTACCATCAGCTAGGCATTTTTCTTACATTATTTTATTTAATGTTTACAGTAAGCTTGCAAAGAAATTATTATTTATAATTTGTTCAGAAAACTCCACCATTTCAGTAGAAGGAACCCCGTTAGCAATATAAGAAATGGAAAAGTATTTTTCAAAATCAAAAGAACCAAGCCAATTGCACTCTATATACAGGTTCTTGCTTATATAGTTGTGAAAGTATTATCATTCTCCTTTTATGTGAGGAAACAGAGGTCCACAGGAGTTCACTAACCTTCTTCAGTTTTGACTGCTAGAGCAGTATATGCAGAGCTTGTATATAAACTCAAGCCTGTTGATTTTTCCCTAGTTCATGCTGTCTTCTAGACTGGGAATTTTAGCCTGACCTTGGCAGGCAAGATTTTTATGGGCAGACAGGAAGAGTATGAAATGATAATTGCTCATTTCTTGAGGTGATTAGAAGGATACAGCGTCAGTTACCCAGTTCTTAAAGTGATTAGAGAGATGTGCACGTGAGTCTACACCCTCCTTAGAGGTTCACAATAGGTACTTAATACTCTTTAGTTGAATGAGTGAATGGCTGAGTAGTGTGAGTCAGATTCTTAGATGAGGCCTTAAAAGACTTTTTTATGGATCAAAAACATGGGGGGAACATACTATATTAGCCCAGTGTTCTTGTGACAAATGCCTAACTTAAAAATGAATGGAGGTGAAAAAGACAATCTCAGTTGAAACCCACATTAGAGCACCCAGTGCATGTGGGAATGGGTGCCCTTATGCCATCTGGTTCTGGAGGAGGGAGAAATAAGCATCTTTGCATTACTGCTACTTCATCGCTTATCAGGGCTCACTGGTGCTTACCAGATAGCCTTTTATGAGCCAGTAGAGTTGTTTCTCTTTTTAGAGAGCTTACCTACATCCTTTATTGTAATTTAACTCTGAAGTACCAGGAAAATGAACTGCTTGCCATAATCATTAGTTTAAAAAGTTTAAATATCACCCATTTTGTGCATGTTGTATTTCAAGATTTAAAGAAGTTCATTTAAAAGGTGAAAAAAAGTAGCGACAGCAGTCTTTTCCAAGAAACATCAGGTTTTCCATTGTTAATTGGTTAATATAGTGCTTGGAAGATGAAAAAGCATGGTGTAATTAAGTGTCACCTTTTTTTATGAGCACAGTAGACTTTAATCACATTATAAGGTCGTAGTGTATCTATTTTGCTACACTGGAGAGGTGTTTTTTCTTTCCTTATATTGTAGATATTTCTCTAGAAGAGAATATGGAAAGAAATTATTTTCTCTGGGTTTCTTTGAGTGTTTCCCACCTTTAAGCCAATTGATATTTTTGCATTTTCTGTGAGTTTGAAAATCTAGTCCTAGGTTCATAGTACCTGGGGGTGGACTGGGGGGCTGTAGGGAGTCTGGCCTGATTTCAATCAGGTTTTCTACTGAGACTATGGCTCCTAATTTAATTTTATTTAAACACTGCCATTCTTTTTACTCTCAGAACTGTAAATTTGCAGTTATAGTTAATCATTCCTCTCTTCAGTCCCAGTGTCTGGGACTGGCTTAACAACTGGCTAGTTATTAAGTCCCACATTTATTGGATGGGTTCCTGTTTACCAAGACCTGCGCCACAGTTTTGGGTTAGGTCTTCTGGATTCGCGTCACTTTTCTGCTTCCCTTTGTTTATATAAACACATTCTTACATTTTGAAAGGGTCCTTGAACATCACAGATGAAAGTTGTTTTTTTTTTCTTACAAGAAGGACTTCCATTTAAACGATGAACAACAGCCCCATACACTGTGAATAGCATTTGTTATTATTTTGTGATGTTAATGCCTTAAAATTCTACAAGTGGAAGTCCTGCCCAAAAATTTCCATGGTTTTTTGGGGGAGATAACTAAGTAGATTTTTTTTTTCCATGACTGAGTTATTTATTTTGCAGTTAATCAAGGTTGACATATTCTTTTAAGCTTTCATATTGAAGACTCATAATTAAAAAAAAATCATAAAATACTGAGCAATTATTTATTTATATTAATACCCAACAAACTAAGGGGAAGAGCAATGGATTCATATTCACATAGAATTACTTTTATATAGGGGAGGAAAAATTCTCTACTGTCTTTGCATCTCTGGTTGGGCCTAAGAATTAAACTGACATAAGATAACAGGAGAAAAGCATGCACATTTTATTGAATTTTTACATGTACATAGAAGCCTTCACAAGAGTATGAAGGCTAGAAGAAGTGACCAGAGAAGGAAGCTTTTATACCTTTTAGAGAAAGAAACAATATATTTGCAAAGAATTGACAAGACAAAGACATTTGGGCCATGGGTAGTAAATTATGAAGAAGTAACTAAGAAGATAAGGGTTAGTTTAACAAGGGTTATTTATACAGCCTCTTGGCCCTAACTCCCTGTCTCTGGTGGTAAGGAAGTCATCTATCTTGGTACAGGGAGGGTAACCTGTAGCCGCAATACCATGTTTATTTTAGCCTTTGGTCTGTATTTACTTAAATAATTTCAAAGCTTCCCACCAATCATTTTACCATAGCTTCACCTTTGGGGAGTTCTTTGTTTTAATTAACCTTGTCTTTGATTAGAATTATCATTCAGTTGTTTTTTAAGAAGGATTGTATTCATGTACTTTCATTTAGGTAATGTGTTGTTTGTTCTTCCTTTTTTTTCTGGGTTCCTTAAACATACTTTTAAATTTCTTGTTGTCTTATCATCTCTCTTATATCTGTCTTTTGAACGAAAAAAAAAAAACCCAACCCAGATGTTTCACAAATTTGTCCTTTCTCAAGGTCCATGCAACCTTAGTTTTTAATATTATAGACTATGTACTGTAGCCTTTTGGCCATATAATACTATCATTTAACTCATAAACAATAGTCATGTTTTGGGTAAAGCTGTTGCAGCAAAATCTTGACATATTCTCTTTTATAATTTTCACATTTTAAAAGTTTTCATTTTGCTTTATCATAATTATAGATCATAGATTCTTAAATGTTGGAAATTTCTTAGAGATCCTCTAGTCAATCTTGAACCCCATGAATTTTATTTCTTCTTACAATGTCATTGAAAGATTACCCAACCCTTACTTGAACTCTTCCATTGACACGGAACTTGCTATTTTGGCTGAAGTTCTTTTCATTGTTGAAAATTCTGACATTGAATAGAAAGCTCTGTCATTTTCATTCCTGCTCATTAGTTGATATAATCAAAGTAATGCCATATTTCCTCTTTCTTAAGAATCTTCTAAGAAGCTCAGGAGTTTTGTGTATCCTGATTCTTCTCCATTCACATTTTCCTCTTTTGTAATCTCTATTTTGAAGAAATGTTTTGAGGGAAATTTTAACTTGTAACCTCCTATTCTTTTTAATTAGCCCAATACCTTTTAAAATTATTTTACTTCCTCTTTGAGAATGCTGTGCTAATATAGTTTATGAATATGAATTGTGTGAGTAAAATTATAAAGTAGAAAGTCATTTGTATTAAGAACGTACATAATATCTGTATAGTACAAACTCATATCTACAAGGAGGATGACGTCAATACCTATCAAATAAAAATATTACACACATAATGAGGACTGACACTGTGTGTCCAAAACAAAAAAACCCTGTGATGCCAAATAAAAACCGTCCATTTAGGCAGGAGGCCCAGACTACCCAGACAAATGAAGAATGTAGATTCCTTCTACACTGAGTGAGGGGAAAACAGGACAGGTTGTTCACTCCATCCAATGTAGGAGGTGAAATCCTCTAAAAAGCCATTCCAGGATGGAACTGTTTCAAAGATGGTTTTTATCTCCAATTTCTGTGGACATCTCTAACCTATAAAATTGTTAAGTAAGTTAAGAACAAGAAAAAGCACCAATGCCCTTTCTCTCCCTATTTCTTTCTTTCTGTTTTTCAGAATAAATAGGAGCTGGAGGAGAAAGACTGCTGCTGTTGGTTTCTAAGCAGCACTGGGGAAAAACTGGCAAAGTAAATGATAAAGAACCTTAGCCAAATTTTTGAAATGTAAATCTAAATACTCTTGGTGGTCAGTATTCCTCTTAATGACCAAGTGATAGTTATCTAAAATGGAACCCAAACTATAACTTCATGAGCACACAATATCTAAAATTCTTGATCTGGACCACTTCGTTCAGTAATGAAACTCAAATTTTCACTGTCCTCTCTGGTTTATACTTTTGGCTCATACTGATTTTATCCTTAAACAGATGAACAGGTAATTTTCTTAAGACCATGTAGTTAAATGGATCTCCTTATGCTGTATTTGTGCAATTAAAAAAAAATCCCCAAATTTACACGCAGGATTTTATGTTTATTCTTATCTTTTTTTCCTTTGATATTGTTGTTTCAAACCCTCAAGATAATTTTGAATATTGGGCCCATCAATCATCATGCCAACACTTTATTTGGCATGATGTGAAAATCTGATGAAGATATCTTAAGGTGCATTCATTTAGATAAAAAATTACAAAATGTTGAATGAGATAGAAGCAGGGTCAGAGTCCTGTAGCATGACACAAAAGTCCTTCTTGTAGGTGGATATTAGTCAACCCTCTGGGTACTTCATGCATATCAGCTAGCTAGGAATTCTACTCTATTCTCATGCAGCCAAAATTTCAGAGTTAGAGCTACATGAATCAATAAGTTCACCTTTAATGACGATGTCTAAAATGAAGATATATGACATAGACAGCATTCTCTAGCATAATATTCCATTCTTAAATGTCAGATTTTTTTCTGATTTTTTTTCTATTATTTTATTTATGTTAAAGTTATTTTGTCATTCCCTCCCCCCCAACTACTTCCTCATCCATTCTCATTACTCTCTGCTCTGTTATCACTTTGAGGCATTTGGAATGGAACACATAACTGCAGATGTGCTGATACACAGATATATACCCATCCATATGTATGAGAATTAAGATCTGTGCCCTTTTAGCATTAAGCTTAAATGGTTCTTAACATTTGAATGTTAGGTTTCTAAAGAAACCAAAGCATTATTTTTTATCTTTAAAATATTGATCCATAGAAATAGAGAAATTTTTTGATTTAATTTTCTCCCATCTAGATGTAACTTGTGGGATTCTACCCTATGGGTGAAATAATAAGAAAAGATCAGAGGCAAAGAGATGGCAGGATGTTAGGTATTCTAAATGGTTTTAATAAAATCCTATGATCTGTCATATCAAGTGCTGTGAGCTAGTTTCCTACAGGAAGAAAAAAGATGAGTGAAAGACAAACACAGAGTGGTATTGCTTAATAACGGAGGATGAGTTTGGCAGATGGTAGACTCCATTCTTTGCTTGAAAGCTGGGGGAGGATAAAGTGGACTTTCCTTTGCAGAAAATAGAAAATAGCTCTTTCCACCTTGCTAGATGCCTGCAGGTCTGTGTATGTTCTCAAAGTTTGTCAAATATCTGAGCTCTATGGTTCTGAAATAGAGCCTCTCGGGGATGTATTGTCAGAGATTCCTTCTTCATACTTTGAATAACAGTTCAGAAAAAACCAGTTTTGAATCACTCCATTAGAATGCTTGAAGATCACTTGCAATGAGGTGTCAGTATCAGAGCAATTAAGGGAATGTATAAGGATGTCATACCAGTTAAGCTACATAGTTAGAGTTAAAAAATTTTTTTTTAAGTTTATTTATTTATTTTGAGAGAGAGAGAGAGAGAGAGCGAGAGAGAGAGTGCACAAGTTGTGGAGGGGCAGAGAGAAGGAGAGACAGAATCCCAAGCAGGCTCCGTGCAATCAGTGCAGAGCCCAATGCGGGGCTTGAACGCACATACTGTGAGATCATGACCTGAGCTGAGATCAAGAGTCAGATGCTCAACCGACTGTGCCACCCAGGTGCCCCTAGAGTTATTTTAGATGGCAAGAGGCCAGTTATATAATTATCATATTTCTTAGTTGGAATGCAATGAAAGTGAACATTTATTGAGTGCCAGGTACTGAACGCTGCATTTATTAGCACATTTAATCTTTACAATCAACATAGGAGATGGGTGTAATTTTTATATCCCATTTTTTTGATGGAGAAGCAGGTAAAGTAATTGTCGAAAAACTGAGATGTAGTGAAACCCTGAATTTGAATCCAAGAAATCTAGTTCTAGAGCTTACAGTACTTAACCAAGATGCTGCCCTGCCTGTCAGGACTGTAGAGAGATAAACCAACTTCAAATTTGAAGTGTGAACTATTTGTTGGAAGTCAACTAATCAGTGGAATAATCAAGGATACTCTGTTGGTAGAAGTTCTAGATTGATAACATAAAAACTCTGGATCTGTCAAATTTAAGTACTCCAATAGGTTTGGAGTTTACTATATAATAATTTGTCTGGTCTTTGTCCCAGGTTCCTGGCATGGAGTTCTAAAACCCTTGGAACTTACCCAATGATAGAAGTATTTTTGTTATTCATGAGCCCCTTAGATCACATCTGAGTTTATGCTAATGAGAGGACTCAAGCTTAGGCCCCTAGATAGCTTCAGAAAGGGCTCTGTCCCAGGGTTGGGACTTAGAGCCAGACTGACCTCCACAAAGGGACAGAGGGCTGGAGATTGAGTTAAACCATATGGCCAATGATTTAATCAATCATGCTTATGTACTGAAACCCTAATAAAAACTTTGGACATCAAAGTTTAGTTATGCTTCCTTGCTGGTGTACACATTGATGTGCTAGGAGGGTGAGGTGTCCTGATTCCATGAAGAGTTGTATCTTTTATAACAAAACTGTAATCATAAGTGTAATGCTCTCCTGAGTTCTCTGAGTCATTCTAATGAATTATCAAACATTAGGGGGCTTAAAGGAATGTCATAGGTTTATAGACAGTTGCTCTGAAGTGAGGGCATTTTTGTTGTAGCCTGGGTCCTTTAACTTCTGGGCTCTGTGTTAACTCTATGCATTTCATACCAGAATTTAATTGAAGTACCAGTTGTGGTTGAAATAGAATAGGGGTGATTAAGATAAACATTAATCATTACTTCCTCACATTTGGTTGACTTTATTAAATATTGCAGTCAAGGATGTAGACAAGTGTAAAAGATGACTGGTTTTGAGCTCCTCCTGAAGGATGTACATGTTTGTATAAGTTCTTGGCTTGAGTGTATATAAAAATTCGAATATTTTGAACCATGTATGTGATCATATGCTTTGATTATAGAGAAAAAAAAACTTACCAAAAGAATAGAAGCTGGAATAGTTCATTGATGTTGCATTTTCCTTTTCATTATAAATTTATAAACATAGGCAGGAAGGAGTTTATTGGTATCACTGAATTCAATCTGCTTAGTGCACTGATGACGAGATTGAAGTGAATCAATTCAGATTTGACAACTTGTCTAAGGTCACACATTCAGCCAGGGTCAAGCTGGGACTGGATTCTAAGCAGCTCTAAGACTGGAGTGGAATCTAGCCTTGATGTTTTCTAGTCTACAGAGGTATCCATTAAAGAAGAGGTTGTGCATATGTCTTAAACACTTACATATTTGTATTCATTATGTAAATTGGTAAGTAATATATAAATGCGTTCTTACTGCAAATTTCTACAACACAGAAATAACTATGAATAAATAGAATAAACATCAAAATTCCTTTTTCCCATACCTATCACAGTTCTCTCTTGCAGGAAGCCATTTTCACTGTTCTAAACATTTCCCCATGCATTTACATACACATAGTGATATATCGGCTTGGTTAAAAGTGCTTTTCCATAAAAGAGCTCATGAGTACATATTTCTCTTCAGCTTTATTTTCATACTTAATCATAAGTATTAGGCATATATCTATGTCATCATTATAACTCTAACTCATTTTTCTAACTTTTTCATGGAATGTATATATTCAATTGTGTATAAAAAATAAAAAAGAAGACAATATTCTCATCATCTGACTGAGAGAAACTAAAAGAGTTTCACTTTTACTTTATGGATTTCCATGACTTTCCTTTTATTATTGTTTGCTTCTTATGTTATACTTGTTCCCTGAAATTAAACTGTTTTTTTCTAAATGTCTTTCATCTCTTTCTCTTTCCTAAAAGAAATGTATTTGTAATAGATGCCTATTGCAGCATTTCTAACTTTAGTTTATTTAAATACTTCATCATGTGATTAACTGTAAATCTAAGTCCAGTTCTTTATATACTCTGATGAGAAGGGGATTTGTGATCATTAGGACCAGAAATTATTCATGGGTTGCAAAGAAAAGAAACAGAGAAGAACATGGTGTATGCTTCAGTTATGTGCAATCACTTAAAGTGTTTTTCTATGTACTTGAGCTGGCATAGCATTAGACCTTCAATGCATTATTTACTGAATGTTCTTAGTACAGATTTACAATACTGGGTGGTTGTTCTCCCTACAAAAGATTAGAAATTAAGGATGGGCTCAGTGACTGAAATATTCACACTTAAATTTTAATCCTACCTAAATTTTTTTGATGGAAATCACCCCTAATTCTCATTTCTCATGCTTATTCAGTCTGATGAAGACTGCTTAGAGCTCAATTACGTTAAAAATGGAAACTTGTTGGGGCGCCTGGGTGGCTCAGTCGGTTACGCGGCCAACTTCGGCTCAGGTCATGATCTCGCGGTCCGTGGGTTCGAGCCCCACGTCGGGCTCTGTGCTGACAGCTCAGAGCCTGGAGCCTGTTTCAGATTCTGTGTCTCCCTCTCTCTGACCCTCCCCTGTTCATGCTCTGTCTCTCCCTGTCTCAAAAATAAATAAAACGTTAAAAAAAATTTAAAAATGGAAACTTGTTTCTTATTGATTGTGGTAGGTACCTTATTGCATAAATTATGGTTTCTGAAGTTCATGTAGTAGATTGTATTAATTCTTTTGTTTACAGTTGAAAGACAAGCAAGTTTCAGATGGTTCTCCAATAGGCCCAAATTAGAAGCAGCATTTGAGTGTATCAGTTGGATAAGAAATATGAATAAGCATAATAGTAAACATATACACATATATATGCTTTTTAATTGGGATAATTTTAATATAAATGTTTCTGTTATATAGGCCTTTGCTATTAGTCAGTTGGCCAGTGACTAAATAAATGATATTCATGTTGCCGATGAAAAGTTTTTGATGTATATAAATCATCACTGCGTTTCTTCCATTCTTCATCATAGCCTATTTGAATATAAAACACAATGCTAAGTTCACCACAGCCTAAGTTTTAAATGGCCTGTCATGCCTGACAAGAACATAAAACAAAGGATAACAGCAAAATAAGGTAATATAAATTTCTCCCTCTAAAAATCTCAAGTTGATATTTATGGAATCAATAATCTATGGCAACAAGTAATGAAAAAGGATCTATTTTATTTGAGGTATCACTAAATTTGGGACACAGATGAGCAACATATGAAAAAAAGGTGTTTTTTTTGAGGAATGCTAACATTGAAGAGTCTTGTAGTTTTTTTGTTCATTGATTACCTTATACATGCCTAATACAGTGTGACATATATAGTCATGGAGTGTGACATATAGTTAATCTACATCCAAATCAGAAATTGATTTTGATGTATTAAAACATATTGAATGATTTTTTTTAAAGGAGGCAGCTTGTTATTGTTAAGAACTTGGACTTTGTAGTCTTACATATCTGAGTTTGAAATCCAGCTCTATCCATACTAGCTCTGGGACTTTAGGCTATCTAGTTAAGCTCTCCAAGCTTTAGTTTTCTCATTTATAAAATTGGATAATGATACCTACCCACAGAATTGTTGTGAGAATTAAGTTGGCATGGAAGAAGTGCTTACCACCAGAATATTATCTCTATACACTCATACATGGTAGACATTAAGTGGGGCATTTATTACTTAGGAAATATCATGGCTCTGTGCATTTATCTTCAGGTCTGATTTCAAGCTTGGAAAGTCATTTTTCTATGCGTGCATTCAACGAACATTCTTTGAACATGTACTTTGAGCCAGGAACTGTTTCAATTAGGATACTGAACAAAGCATTCAAAAATTGGGAAATCTTCACTAGGAAAGTAGCATTTGAGCAAAGATCTAAAAGAGATGATGGGGAAAAAAATAAAAGATGATGGCGAGAGCCATAAGGATATTTGGGGAATAATTCCTGCAAGGCTCTGTGATGGGAGTAAAGTTAATGTGTTCAGGGAATAGCAGGTAGGCCACTGTAGCTGGAATAAGGTCAGAGAGATAGATGGGGCCAGGTTGTACACAACCTTGCAGGCCATTGTAAGGACACTGGCTTTTATTTGAAATGAGATAGGAAGCTGGGAAAGGAATTTTGAGCTGAGGAGTGACATGATCAGACTTAAATTTTAAAAACTGTTGTGTTGAGTATAGTACAGGGCAGGAAGAAGGAAGAACAATTAGGAAGCTTTTGTAATAATCTAGGGAAGAGAGGATGGTGGCTTAAACCAAAATGATAGAGGCTGAGAGGAGAAGAAAAGATTGGCTGGATTCTGGGTAGAGTTCAGAGATAAAGTACACTGGATTTGCTGATGCATCAGATGTAAGGGGTATGAGATAAAGACAAGAGCCAAAACAACTCAGGAATTTAACCTACCTAACTAGGATGGAGTTGATGTTTAGTGAAATGGGGAAGCCTATTGGGACAGTAAGTTTGGAGGGAAAAGTCAGAAACTCATTATCGAACATGTCAAACTTGAAATATATATTGGATATCCAAATGGAGACAGTTAGAGGAAGAGGTCAGGCTGGAATGTACATTTGGAATCATTAGGGCATAGATGCTATTTAAAGTCATGAGACTGGTGAGATTACCTAGAGAATGCATGTTGAGAAAAAAAGGAAGTCCAAAGACTGAGAACTGAGATACTGAAAAATTTGGAGGATTAGGACACGAGGAGCTAGCAAAGTGAATAAGGAGGAGGGACCAGAAAGAAGGAGGCAATCAGTTAGTAAAGACTCAGTTATTAAAGATCAGACTTTGGAAGGAAACTGGGGCTAAAAGAGGCTCACCTGCTAGTAAAGACAGAGGTTTATTTCAAACCAGAAGGAGAACTCATCAGTGCAGTTCCCCTGTCAGGTCTGGCCCACTCCAGGACAGCAGGCCATTCTGCAGCCTCCTGCACCATCACCTGGATGACACCAAGATGCAGAGGTCGCTGTCCCTGCTGAACACTGAGAACCAGGGTGGGTGTCCCTACATGGAGCACCCCGGCCACAATCTGACACCAGGTCCCAGCATCCTCCTCCAGGTAACCACCGAGAGAACATCCAAGAGACGGCAGTGAGCCAAGAGTTCCCATGCTGGGTCCACAGTGCCAAGCCCATCTACTTCGTGTTCCACAGCCACTCCCCAGGCAGTGAGGGCACCATGGAAGTACATGTAACCCTGCTCACCTGGACACTCAACCTGCAGATGGACAATTAGGCCCTCTTCAGCTGTGAGACCAAGAACCCACTGCTGTCAATGACCATATAGGTAGAGATTACACTGGGTGACTTGAATGTCTTCCCCAGCTCAGATACCACTCCCCACAAGAAGACAGGTGTCTGGTTGGCCCAGAACCTATCCCAGTGGGTAGCAACTACATTCTTCCCATTGATGGAGCCAGAACCCTTGCAATTACCCTCTTTTTCCGCTTGCTTCTCATGCTCCACATCCAATCCAGCATCAAGCCCTGGCAGCTCAACCTCAGGACTTATTCCACACCTGCCACTTCTTGTGGTTTCCTCTCCAACCACCCAATTGCAGGCATTCTTGTTTCCTGTCTAGATTCTTACAGTCACCTCCAGACTGGTCTTTCTGTTCCCACTCTTGTCCTTTTCTGTTCTTTGTCCTGATCAATATATTTAAAATATAAATCAGATTATGACACACATACACACTCACCCCAAGCCCTCCAGTGGTAGGCAAATATATTGATAGAACAGAATAGAGTCCAGAAATAGATCCACGTAGAGAGAGTCAAGTAGTTTTTGACAAAGGCCCCCAGGCTGTTTAATGAGAAAAGAGAAGTCTTTTTAACAGATAGTGCTGAAAACTGGAGAGAAGCTTTAGAAAAAAATGATCCCACTTCCCTACCTTGCATACAAACAAGAAGTAATCTGAGATGAATCATAGGCCTAAATGTGAAGCCCACACCTTTGTGAGGTTAAGGTAGACAGAATTTCTTTAAAAGGTCACAAAGAGCAACAAATGAAAAGTTGAAAATTGGTAACTTGGACTTAATAAAAATTCAAAACTTCTGCTCATAAGGAGGCACCTTTAAGAAAATGAAAAGGCAAACTACACAGAGAAAATACTCTTAATGTAGATACGTGACAAAGAATTTGTATCCAGAATATATAAAGAACTACTACAGGCCAATAATGACAAGACAGCTCAATTAAGAAAAAAGAATACATACAAATGGCCAATAAGCATATTAAAAGGTGTATAATATCATTAGTCGTCAGGGAAATGAAGACTAAAACCTCAGTGAGATACAATTTCACAACAACTAGAATGGCTAAAAAAAACTGGTAATAACTAGATGCTGACAGGGACATAGAATAATCAGAACCTTCACGCATTGCTGGTAGGAATAAAAAATGGTACTACTACTTTCGAATCTTAGCAGTTGCTTTCCAAGACAAAAGTACTCATACTTTATGACCCAGTAATTTCACTCCTAAGTATTTATCCAAGAGAAATGGACATGTATGTCCACAAAGATTTGGACGTGAATGTTCATAGCAGCTTTATTCATCACAACAATAAAAACCATAAGTAACATAAGTGTCCATAATTAGGAAAATAGGTGAAAAAATTTGTGGTATATTTATACAAATGAACTACTCATCAATACAAACGAATTCCTGCTATACATAACGTGGATAGAGCTCAAAAACATGGCAAGTGAAACAGCAAAGAGTACATACTGCATGATTCCATTTATATAATAAACTTCTAGAAAATATAAATAAACAATAAAAAAGATCAGACATTGAATAAAGTGCATTGGTAGGGGTCATTGTTTAGTAATGAGCAATTGGTCAACCCTCAAGTGCAGACCAGGTGAACAAGGTACACCTAGCGTGGTGCACCTCATCTGGTCCTGAACTATTCATGCAGCCATCCTGATCAAGGGAATCTTGGTCTGCAAGGGCATGGGAACTTAAAGACCTGTGCTGGCATCCTAGCTTCCCTGCATTTTCAGCTGTGTGGCCTTGGGAAAGCAGATTGCTTTCCATGACCTCCAATGTACTTGTCTGTAAAATACTAGTGTTGTCATGAAGTTAAATAAGAAAATGCCTGTCAAAGTAGGTGCTCAATTATTATCATTTTTACCAAATATTATCATTTAGGGGTATTTAAAATATAAAGGAGGGGTGCCTGGGTGGCTCAGTTGGTTAATTGTCCAACTCTTGATTTCGGCTCATGATCTCATGGTTCATGGGATCGAGCCCTGTGTCAGGCTCTGTGCTGACAGTGTGGATCCTGCTTGGGATTCTCTCTCTCTCTCTCTCTCTCTCTCTCTCTCTCTCTCTCAAAATAAATAAATAAACATTAAGCTTTAAAGGAAAGTTCATTACTTATTGCTACAATTTATTGTTTTGAACTATCCAACATCTGGCTAATTTGATTACTGAGCAAAATGTTTCACTTTTCTCTTTATACATAAAACCAATGTATCATGGTTTTATCCAGCTCATGGATACAGTAGCTAGCCAGACAATGAGAAGACACTTAACTAAGTGCAATAAATTATGCTCTATGGCTAATGGAGGAGCAAAAACAATAGAAGACATAATCCTTTCTCTGAAGTGCTCATGGTTAGAGTGGAACAATGTTCTGAAAATACTTATTAAAATGTAAAACGATGGGACCAGACTAGTTCTATATCTCCCAAAATACATAGGATTATAATTAGATATCATTTCAAAAAGGATTTGATAGCCAGGCAAATTGAAATTTTCATTCATCATTATCCATGTATACATAGTATAATTACTGATATGGTTGGTTTTGTATCTGCTATCTTGCTATTTTTTTTTGTTGTTGTTCTTTGTTACTGCCTTCTTTTAATCAACTATTTAAAAATGTTAATTGCTTTATTGATTTTTTTTACATTTATTTATTTATTTTTGAGAGAGAGAGAGAGAGAGAGAGAGAGCGAGCGCACAAGTTGGGGAGGGGCAGAGAGAGAGAGAAAGACACAGAATCTGAAGAGGCTCCAGGCTTTGAGCTGTTAGCACAGAGCCGGACGCAAGGTTCAAACACACAAACCCTGAGATCATAACCTGAGCAGAAGTCGGAAGCTCAACTGACGGAACCACCCAGGCGCCCCTTGCTTTATTGATTTTTTATATATGTCTTAGTTTTTTTTTGGTTACTCCAAGAATTATAAAATGAATCTTTTTTTTAAATTTATTTAAAAATTTTTAAGTTTATTTTTGAGACACAGAGAGATCACAAGTGGGGGAAGAATGGGGGAGAGAGAGAGAGAGAGAGAAAATCCCAAGATTCCCAAGCAGGCTCTGCACCACCAGCCCAGAGCCTGACCTGATTTGTGAGATCATGACCTGAGCCAAAGTTGGACACTTAACTGACTGAGCCACCCAGGTGCCCCTAAAAATGAATCTTTAATCTACCTTAAATTAATACTAAATCATTTTACAAACAATGGAAGAAATTGTACAAAGGTATATTCCATTTAGCTCACTCTCATTTTTTGTGTTATTACTATCAAACAGTTTTCTTCTATGTATGTTATAAATCACATAATACATTGTTGACATTTTTTGCTTTGAACAATCAGTTTTCTATAAAGATATTAAATATAGTCTTTGGTAATTATGTATACTTCTGCAGGTCTGATTTTTCATATGGGGTCATTTTTTTCAGCTCAAATGACTTCCCTTAGTAATTTTTGAGGCATAGGTCTGTTGGCAATGAATTCTCCAGTTTTGGTTTGTCTTAAAAATACCTTCATTTCATCTTAATTTCTGTAGGATTCTAGATTGATTCTCCCCCCACCCCCGCCTTCAGCATTCAAAACATGTCATCTGGATTCCACTGTTTATGAGTTCTTGCTATTCTCAAATTTCTGCTGATTCTATCAATATATGTATGTGTATATATGTATGTATATATCTTTTTAAATTATCTACATTTTATTGTCAGCAGTATAATTATGATTTCCCTGGTATAGTATTCTTTATGTTTATTCTGACTGACACTTGCTAAGTATCATGAATCTTTGAATTGGTGATTTTTATGAATTTTGAAAGTTTTATAGTCATTTTTTCATATTTCTTCTTTTACCATCTATTTTATTTTTCTTGGATTAATTTCCATGTATGTCATTGTCTCACAAGTCTCTGGTGCTTTGTTATTATTTGGTTAATTTTTTTTAAATGTTTGTTTATTTTTGAGAAAGAGAGAGACAGAGGGTGAGCAGGGGCAGGGGAGGGGCAGAGAAAGAGGGAGAACAGAACTTGAAGTGGGCTGGATGTGGGGCTGGAACTCAAAAACTGTGAGATCATGACCTGAGCTGAATTTGGATGCTTAACCAACTGAGCCACCCAAGCTGTTATTATTTGGTTTTAATATTTTATCTCCCATTCTTCAGATTGAGTAATTCTTTTCATGTATCTACAAGTTCATTGATCCTTTATTTTACTATGCTCAGTATATATATATTTTTAATGTTTATTTATTTTTGAGACAGAGAGAGACAGAGAATGAACGGGGGGAGGGTCAGAGAGAGGGAGACACAGAATCTGAAACAGACTCCAGGCTCCGAGCTGTCAGCACAGAGCCCTACGCGGGGCTCGAACTCACGGACCGTGAGATCATGACCTGAGCCGAAGTCGGATGCTTAACTGACTGAGCCACCCAGGCGCCCCTATGCTCGGTATATTTTAAAGCCCATCCAATATATTCTTTATTTCAACTTAAAAAATTTTAATTTCTAGGATATTCAAATTTTTTTTGAAGACTATTTCTTTGCTGAAATTCCTATCTGATCACCTATTTTGTCCAGCCTTTTCTCTAAATATTTACAGTAATTATTTAAAAATCCAAGTCTTTTAATAGCAACGTATTAATCAATTGTGGAGCTGCTTCTATTGATTATAGGTCACATTTTCAAGCGTTAGCCCATGTCTCATAATTAAAAAAATTTTTTAACATTTATTTATTATTGAGAGACAGAGAGAGACAGAACATGAGCATGGGAGGGGGAGACACAGAATCTGAAGCAGGCTCCAGGCTCTGAGCTGTCAGCACAGAGCCTGACTCAGGGCTTGAACTCACAAACCATGAGATCATGACCTGAGCTGAAGTCGGATTCCTAACCAACTGAGCCACCCAGGCATCTCCCTCTTAATTTTTATTGTATGCTAGATGTTATATGAAAAAACAAGACACAGTAAAGCTTGAACTAGATTTTTTTTTTCCTTTGGAGGGCATGCTGTTTCCTTTGTAAGGAAGCTAGGGTGAAAGTTTGATATTTTTTATTTTAATAGAGTTGAGTTACATCAGTGCTAGGTTGAAGCTTTAACTAATTTCAGATCATCTCTGTTTTAAAATAGGTTTTGGATGAGTTCAGTTCTACTCCTCAGGCGAGACTTTATGACTCAAGAACTAGAAGTCAGTGAAAACTTTCTCTTCTTTTGAGCTCTGCCCTCAGCTGGTACTTAATAAGATTGGAGAAGAATTGTTGGATCAGGAAGATTAGCATTACATTTGAGACTCTTCTAGATTTTATACCATCTTTCCAGTTTTTACAGTCATACAATTTTATTTGTCCATTTCTTTGTCCAAACAAAGAAATGCTTATAGGAGAGAGAGGAGCTCCTCTACCTGTTTATATCCCGAGATAAGACATATTCCCAGCTATGAAAGCAGTCTCAGTCTTTACTCACCTGGAAAGGGCTCACATTTTTCTCTGGAATTTTGATTTCATTGTGTGAATTATTATTTGATGGCTTTAAATGAAAGCATACTTGGGGAGTCTGTGGAAGATGCTGCCCGGAGGGTGGAAGTGTGGAGGCTTCCGGTCAGTGTGGACTGTGTGCAGTCTCTAAGTTTCTGAGTTTCCTGCGTTCCAGGTAAAATACGGCAAAAAGCTTGTGGAGTAAGTGGAAAAGGAAATGGGTGCTGAAAAGAAAAAAGAATGCCCCAAAGGAACATAGCAGACTTAAAAGTATTCTTTTTTTTTTTTTTTTTTTTTTTTTTTTTTTTTTTTGTCCATCAATTTTATTTTTTTTTTTTTTTTTTTTTTTGTTTGTTTTTTATTTTTTTTATTTTTTTATTTTTTAATATATGAAATTTACTGTCAAATTTGTTTCCATACAACACCCAGTGCTCATCCCAAAAGGTGCCCTCCTCAATACCCATCACCCACCCTGCCCTCCCTCCCACCCTGCCCTCCCTCCCACCCCCCATCAACCCTCAGTTTGTTCTCAGTTTTTAACAGTCTCTAATGCTTTGGCTCTCTCCCACTCTAACCTCTTTTTTTTTTTTTTTTCCTTCCCCTCCCCCATGGGTTTCTGTTATGTTTCTCAGGATCCACATAAGAGTGAAACCATATGGTATCTGTCTTTCTCTGTATGGCTTATTTCACTTAGCATCACACTCTCCAGTTCCATCCATGTTGCTACAAAAGGCCATATTTCATTTTTTCTCATTGCCACGTAGTATTCCATTGTGTATATAAACCACAATTTCTTTATCCATTCATCAGTTGATGGACATTTAGGCTCTTTCCATAATTTGGCTATTGTTGAGAGTGCCGCTATAAACATTGGGGTACAGGTGCCCCTATGCATCAGTACTCCTGTATCCCTTGGATAAATTCCTAGCAGTGCTATTGCTGGGTCATAGGGTAGGTCTATTTTTAATTTTCTGAGGAACCTCCACACTGCTTTCCAGAGCGGCTGCACCAATTTGCATTCCCACCAACAGTGCAAGAGGGTTCCTGTTTCTCCACATCCTCTCCAGCATCTATAGTCTCCTGATTTCTTCATTTTGGCCACTCTGACTGGCGTGAGGTGGTATCTGAGTGTGGTTTTGATTTGTATTTCCCTGATAAGGAGCGACGTTGAACATCTTTTCATGTGCCTGTTGGCCATCCGGATGTCTTCTTTAGAGAAGTGTCTATTCATGTTTTCTGCCCATTTCTTCACTGGGTTATTTGTTTTTCGGGTGTGGAGTTTGATGAGCTCTTTATAGATTTTGGATACTAGCCCTTTGTCCGATGTGTCATTTGCAAATATCTTTTCCCATTCCGTTGGTTGCCTTTTAGTTTTGTTGGTTGTTTCCTTTGCTGTGCAGAAGCTTTTTATCTTCATAAGGTCCCAGTAATTCACTTTTGCTTTTAATTCCCTTGCCTTTGGGGATGTGCCGAGTAAGAGATTGCTACGGCTGAGGTCAGAGAGGTCTTTTCCTGCTTTCTCCTCTAAGGTTTTGATGGTTTTCTGTCTCACATTCAGGTCCTTTATCCATTTTGAGTTTATTTTTGTGAATGGTGTGAGAAAGTGGTCTAGTTTCAACCTTCTGCATGTTGCTGTCCAGTTCTCCCAGCACCATTTGTTAAAGAGACTGTCTTTTTTCCATTGGATGTTCTTTCCTGCTTTGTCAAAGATGAGTTGGCCATACGTTTGTGGGTCTAGTTCTGGGGTTTCTATTCTATTCCATTGGTCTATGTGTCTGTTTTTATGCCAATACCATGCTGTCTTGATGATGACAGCTTTGTAGTAGAGGCTAAAGTCTGGGATTGTGATGCCTCCTGCTTTGGTCTTCTTCTTCAAAATTACTTTGGCTATTCGGGGCCTTTTGTGGTTCCATATGAATTTTAGGATTGCTTGTTCTAGTTTCGAGAAGAATGCTGGTGCAATTTGGATTGGGATTGCATTGAATGTGTAGATAGCTTTGGGTAGTATTGACATTTTGACAATATTTATTCTTCCAATCCATGAGCAGGGAATGTCTTTCCATTTCTTTATATCTTCTTCAATTACCTGCATAAGCTTTCTATAGTTTTCAGCATACAGATCTTTTACATCTTTGGTTAGATTTATTCCTAGGTATTTTATGCTTCTTGGTGCAATTGTGAATGGGATCAGTTTCTTCATTTGTCTTTCTGTTGCTTCATTGTTAGTGTATAAGAATGCAACTGATTTCTGCACATTGATTTTGTATCCTGCAACTTTGCTGAATTCATGTATCAGTTCTAGCAGACTTTTGGTGGAGTCTATCGGATTTTCCATGTATAATATCATGTCATCTGCAAAAAGCGAAAGCTTGACTTCATCTTTGCCAATTTTGATGCCTTTGATTTCCTTTTGTTGTCTGATTGCTGATGCTAGAACTTCCAGCACTATATTGAACAGCAGCGGTGACAGTGGGCATCCCTGTCGTGTTCCTGATCTCAGGGAAAAAGCTCTCAGTTTTTCCCCGTTGAGGATGATGTTAGCTGTGGGCTTTTCATAAATGGCCTTTATGATCTTTAAGTATGTTCCTTCTATCCCGACTTTCTCAAGGGTTTTTATTAAGAAAGGGTGCTGGATTTTGTCAAAGGCCTTTTCTGCATCGATTGACAGGATCATATGGTTCTTCTCTTTTTTTTTGTTAATGTGATGTATCACGTTGATCGATTTGCGAATGTTGAACCAGCCCTGCATCCCAGGAATGAATCCCACTTGATCATGGTGAATAATTCTTTTTATATGCTGTTGAATTCGATTTGCTAGTATCTTATTAAGAATTTTTGCATCCATATTCATCAGGGATATTGGCCTGTAGTTCTCTTTTTTTACTGGGTCTCTGTCTGGTTTAGGAATCAAAGTAATACTGGCTTCATAGAATGAGTCTGGAAGTTTTCCTTCCCTTTCTATTTCTTGGAATAGCTTGAGAAGGATAGGTATTATCTCTGCTTTAAATGTCTGGTAGAACTCCCCTGGGAAGCCATCTGGTCCTGGACTCTTATTTGTTGGGAGATTTTTGATAACCGATTCAATTTCTTCGCTGGTTATGGGTCTGTTCAAGCTTTCTATTTCCTCCTGATTGAGTTTTGGAAGAGTGTGGGTGTTTAGAAATTTGTCCATTTCTTCCAGGTTGTCCAATTTGCTGGCATATAATTTTTCATAGTATTCCCTGATAATTGTTTGTATCTCTGAGGGATTGGTTGTAATCATTCCATTTTCATTCATGATTTTATCTATTTGGGTCATCTCCCTTTTCTTTTTGAGAAGCCTGGCTAGAGGTTTGTCAATTTTGTTTATTTTTTCAAAAAACCAACTCTTGGTTTCGTTGATCTGCTCTACAGTTTTTTTAGATTCTATATTGTTTATTTCTGCTCTGATCTTTATTATTTCTCTTCTTCTGCTGGGTTTAGGCTGCCTTTGCTGTTCTGCTTCTATTTCCTTTAGGTGTGCTGTTAGATTTTGTATTTGGGATTTTTCTTGTTTCTTGAGATAGGCCTGGATTGCAATGTATTTTCCTCTCAGGACTGCCTTCGCTGCATCCCAAAGCGTTTGGATTGTTGTATTTTCATTTTCGTTTGTTTCCATATATGTTTTAATTTCTTCTCTAATTGCCTGGTTGACCCACTCATTCGTTAGTAGGGTGTTCTTTAACCTCCATGCTTTTGGAGGTTTTCCAGACTTTTTCCTGTGGTTGATTTCAAGCTTCATAGCATTGTGGTCTGAAAGTATGCATGGTATAATTTCAATTCTTGTAAACTTATGAAGGGCTGTTTTGTGACCCAGTATATGATCTATCTTGGAGAATGTTCCATGTGCACTCGAGAAGAAAGTATATTCTGTTGCTTTGGGATGCAGAGTTCTAAATATATCTGTCAAGTCCATCTGATCCAATGTATCATTCAGGGCCCTTGTTTCTTTATTGACTGTGTGTCTAGATGATCTATCCATTTCTGTAAGTGGGGTGTTAAAGTCCCCTGCAATGACCACATTCTTATCAATAAGGTTGCTTATGTTTATGAGTAATTGTTTTATATATCTGGGGGCTCGGGTATTTGGCGCATAGACATTTATAATAGTTAGCTCTTCCTGGTGGATAGACCCTGTGATTATTATATAATGCCCTTCTTCATCTCTTGTTACAGCCTTTAATTTAAAGTCTAGTTTGTCTGATATAAGTATGGCTACTCCAGCTTTCTTTTGGCTTCCAGGAGCATGATAAATAGTTCTCCATCCCCTCACTTTCAATCTAAAGGTGTCCTCAGATCTAAAATGAGTCTCTTGTAGACAGCAAATAGATGGGTCTTGTTTTTTTATCCATTCTGATACCCTATGTCTTTTAGTTGGCGCATTTAATCCATTTACATTCAGTGTTATTATAGAAAGATATGGGTTTAGAGTCATTGTGATGTCTGTATGTTTTATGCTTGTAGTGATGTCTCTGGTACTTTGTCTCACAGGATCCCCCTTAGGATCTCTTGTAGGGCTGGTTTCGTGGTGACAAATTCCTTCAGTTTTTGTTTGTTTGGGAAGACCTTTATCTCTCCTTCTATTCTAAATGACAGACTTGCTGGATAAAGGATTCTCGGCTGCATATTTTTGCTGTTTAGCACACTGTAGATATCGTGCCAAGCCTTTCTGGCCTGCCAAGTTTCAAAGGAGAGATCAGTCACGAGTCTTATAGGTCTCCCTTTATATGTGAGGGCACGTTTATCCCTTGCTGCTTTCAGAATTTTCTCTTTATCCTTGTATTTTGCCAGTTTCACTATGATATGTCGTGCAGAAGATCGATTCAAGTTACGTCTGAAGGGAGTTCTCTGTGCCTCTTGGATTTCAATGCCTTTTTCCTTCCCCAGTTCAGGGAAGTTCTCAGCTATAATTTGTTCAAGTACCCCTTCAGCACCCTTCCCTCTCTCTTCCTCCTCTGGGATACCAATTATGCGTATATTATTTTTTTTTAGTGTATCACTTAGTTCTCTAATTTTCCCCTCATACTCCTGGATTTTTTTATCTCTCTTTCTTTCAGCTTCCTCTTTCTCCATAACTTTATCTTCTAGTTCACCTATTCTCTCCTCTGCCTCTTCAAGCCGAGCCATCGTGGATTCCATTTTGTTTTGCAATTCGTTTAAAGCGTTTTTCAACTCCTCGTGACTGTTCCTTAGTCCCTCGATCTTTGTGGCAAGAGATTCTCTGCTGTCCTGTATACTGTTTTCAAGCCCAGCGATTAATTTTATGACTATTATTCTAAATTCACTTTCTGTTATATTATTTAAATCCTTTTTGATCAGTTCATTAGCTGTTGTTATTTCCTGGAGATTCTTCTGAGGGGAATTCTTCCGTTTGGTCATTTTGGAGAGTCCCTGGCGTGGTGAGGACCTGCAGTGCACTTCCCCTGTGCTGTGGTGTATAACTGGAGTTGGTGGGCGGGGCCGCAGTCTGACCCGATGTCTGCCCCCAGCCCACCGCTGGGGCCACAGTCAGACTGGTGTGTGCCTTCTCTTCCCCTCTCGTAGGGGCGGATTCACTGTGGGGAGGCGTGTCCCGTCTGGGCTACTTGCACACTGCCAGGCTTGTGTTGCTGGGGATCTGGCGTATTAGCTGGGGTGGGTAGGCAAGGTGCACGGGGGGTGGAGGGGCAGGCTTAGCTCGCTTCTCCTTAGGTGATCCACTTCAGGAGGAGCCCTGTGGCAGCGGGAGGGAGTCAGATCCGCTGCCGGAGGTTTGGCTCCGCAGAAGCACAGAGTTGGGTGTTTGCGTGGAGCGAGCAAGTTCCCTGGCAGGAACTGGTTCCCTTTGGGATTTTGGCTGGGGGATAGGCGGGGGAGATGGCGCTGGCGCCTTTGTTCCCCGCCAAGCTGAGCTCTGCCGTCAGGGGGCTCAGCAGCTCTCCCTCCCTTTGTCCTCCAGCCTTCCCGCTTTCCGAGCAGAGCTGTTAACTTATGACCTCCCAGACGCTAAGTTGCGCTTGCTGTCGGAACACAGTCTGTCCGGCCCCTCCGCTTTTGCCAGCCAGACTCGGGGGCTCTGCTTGGCCGGCGAGCCGCCCCTCCGCCCCGGCTCCCTCCCGCCAGTCCGTGGAGCGCGCACCGCCTCACCGCCCTTCCTACCCTCTACCGTGGGCCTCTCGTCTGCGCTTGACTCCGGAGACTCCCTTCTGCTAATCCTCTGGCGGTTTTCTGGGTTCTTTAGGCAGGTGTAGGTGGAATCTAAGTGATCGGCAGGACGCGCTGTGAGCCCCGCGTCCTCCTACGCCGCCATCTTCCGGACTCTCTAAAAGTATTCTTAAAGTATATAGTGATGTTTTAATGAAAGATGTTCAAGAGATAGCAACTGTGGTGGTACCGAAACACTGTCAAGAGAAAACTCAGTGCATAGTGCAAGATGAAAAAGATGACATGAATTTGGAGACTTGTATTAAGAGAAACAAAGAGTCTTCTACCCCGTATGGATGAACCAGAGACAAAGGAAAAGGCTGAAGGCAAAGTGAGAAAAGGTAAGGGGAAAAGCAAAGCAAAAGCAAAAGGCAATGAAGGGTTTGGTCTGGTAGACTCTTAAAAACTTGAAAAATCCTACATGGGACAAGTCTTTGATTAGAATGTATATAAATCGATTTCAACTTCCACCAAATTAAAACTTTGTTTCCAGACTTAACTTGGCCTTTTTCTTCAATTCAGACCCAACTTAACTCCTCAAATTTGTTTTGGGAACTTGCATAAAATATTTTCTTTGATGAGTAAAAAAAAAAAAAAAAAAGAAAGAAAAGAAAAGGAGAGCATACTTTTTAGTTTAGCTGGTGTATTCTTGTTATGGCAAGAGCAATATTCTTTTATGATTTTCTGTGCTCTAACTAGAAATGGGACTTGTATAATTTAGTTTGATACCTTTAATAATAAAAGAAGTTGATAGAAGTCCTTCTTTAAAGGTCCTTGGACAGCACTTACATTCAGGGTGATAATGTAATCAGTGTAGTAGAGTACTGGTTAAGACAGAGTGGCTAGTATAGCCTCTGGTCAGAGGATTGTCATATTTTAAAATAGCCCTGTTAACGATGAAAACCATGAGTATAAAGATAGGTTGACTATGAAATTCTTATGAAATAGCGACTTGGGATAAACATTTTAAACTTGCATTTCAAGTGAGAGTTTAACCAATATGCCTGTCTTTCTAAGTGGCATTAGCAATATCAAGTTCAAAGTAACAGACATTTTTTGAGAGAAGTCATGCCTGAACTTTTTTTTTAATATATAATTTATTATCAAGTTGGCTAACATACAGTGTATACAGTGTGCTCTTGGTTGGTTTTGGGGGTAGATTCCTGTGATTCATCGCTTACATACAACACGCAGTGCTCATCCCAGCAAGCGCCCTCCTAGATGCCCATTCCCCATCCCCCTCCCCCCCCAATCAACCTTCAGTTTGTTCTCTGTATTTAAAAGTCTCTTATGGTTTGCCTCCCTCCCTCTCTGTTTGTAACTATTTTTTCCTTTGTTTCTTATATTTACTATCTTTTGACTAGTTATCTCTAAGCCAGTTAGAGAGACTCTCATGTTTTACTCGCTGAAGGTTTGCTCCTGAAAATTCTGTCACTTGGCACTGTGTAAAATGAGTGCTCTGGTAGAAAAATAGAGGCTCAGCTTCCTTTATAGATCTTGTTCACAATGGGAGGCAGGGGCTGTGATCCCTATCCCGCTGGCAGCCCAGTGATATAAATCAGGCTCTTGCACTTCAGTCAAATTTACCTAGGGTGAATAAAATCCAGGTCTTTAAACAACATATGGCTGTGCTGTGGTTTCATTGCTCTGACAGAGCGTGATCTAAACTGTCAGTTTCTAATCTAAGGAAAGATTGGGAAAATAAGGAGGAAATGACAGTGAAGCATTTTATTTCTTTTGGGAAGAAACAGGATGTAATGCTCCAATAAATAAATGAATAAATAACTATAATGGGGGTTGGTTTTATTTATTTTCTTACTTTTTCTTTTTTCCCCACATTTTAATTTAAATTCTAGTTAGTTAACATATAGTGTAATATTGGTTTAAGGAGTAGAATTTAGTGATTTGTCACTCACATAAAACACTGAATGCTCAACACAACTGCCCTCCTTAATGCCCATCACCCATTTAGCCTATCCCCCTGCCCACCTGCCTTCCAGCAACCCTCAGTTTGTTCTCTATAGTCTCTTAGGGTTTGCTTCCTTCTTTCTCTCTCTTTTGTTTCCTCCTTGAGGGGTTGATTTTAGAGTCTTTGCCAGTATGGCTTTACCTAGAATCTCTTTGGTTCATTGAATTTTAATGTCTTTATCCTAAACTTTAAGATATTCACCAGGGGAATGTAGAAACTTTTTTTTTGTTGTTATTGTTGTTAACATTTACATTCATGGCAGTACCTATTGTGAGAAAGAAATTTGATTCTAACCGCACGCTAAAGAGTACATTTCTGAATCCATGCTTTGAAAAAATATACTATATCTTCAAAAGAGAAACAAATAAGAGCAACAGCTACCTGTTACTATTATACTAATGTTATGCACTTACTAAGTGCTGTGCTCTCTCGTACACATATCAAATAGTCAAGAAAGTGCTGAATGGGAGTCTAACACCTTTGGACATATTGTCATAAATGAACATAAAAGACAAAAAATTGTACTATTGTTAAGCAGTAGAAATCAATAATGATGTTTTTCAGGTTGAAATAGTACTATTTGAGGACATATCTAAGCATTTAGATAAAAGGGACTGTTGAAGTATAGTTCCACAGATAGGCAGATTTTAGATCTCCAAAAAGAGAGAAAAGGAGGATGCTTTTAGTGTCATAGGTCCTGATGTTTGTGTTTGTATGCATGAGATACAAATCATGAAGCCATCCCTAAATTCTAAAAAATTTCAAAAAGATTCTATAGAACTTTTTGTATGTAATTCCTGGAATGTTTATTTACAGTTTTACCGGGTGTTTTACTTTGTACTTTCTCTGTACTTGTTTCCCCAATGTTCTAGAACTGCATTCATCTTTTAGATTTTCTGTTGCTATGCTAGAGGAACACAGGGTTTGTTGACAGCTGTATACTTAGAGATTTAAATGTAAACTTAGGAAAAGTTCTCCTCTGCAAGAGAGAGGTCATGGAAAACAGTTTGGGCCCTGGAAAATGGACAAAGGTAGTCTTTTCTAGGTAGAAAAGTTCAAAAGGGTAACTCTGATCTGATACCTTCTATTTGTCCCTCAAATCAACTTTCTACTTTTCTGCACTCTGTTCTATGCCTCAGGAGGCTAACTTGTATGGCTCCCATTCCCTTTGTCTTCAGATGTGTTTGACCAGTAGAGAGATCTGGTAAAAGAGAAAAAGGAAGGGGAGAGCTGATCCGGTATTTTCCCCCTGGATTTCCTACTGAGAGGCTGACTTAGTCTCTCTCAACAGAAGTCTCTGGTCCTCTCGAGGGATTATTCCCTACTTGGCTTTCTTCCTTCAGATTCCAATAACCACTGCTTCCCACATTCATTCTGGTGTAGGGATAATCATAGTCAGGCTATAATAGCCCTGGGTGATTTTCCTGTATATTGTAGTTCCCTGATAGCATTGCCTTTATAATTAATCCCTTTGTAAATAAACTTGTCAAATTAGCCTATTTCAAGTGTGCCACCCGTTTCCTGTTGGAATTCTGGTTAAAATTCTATTAATCCACAAGAAAACAAATATTAAGGATCTGTATATTAGGCACATAATGTTGTTAGATTTACACTGGCCCAGTGATTAATGCTTAACTTCACAAAAAAGCAAAGAACAATATTATTTTCTATTACCTAGGAGAATATTAAGGCCAGACTGTTAGGATTTCAAAGACCATGTGACTATCATGGTTTTATAAATTTATTTATCTTAAAATTTTTTTAATGTCTATTTTTGAGAGAGAGAGAGAGAGAGAGAGAGAGAGAGAGAGAGAGAGGAAGAGCGCAAGCAGGGGAGGGGCAGAAAAAGAGGGAGATACAGAATCCAAAGCAGGCTCCAGTCTCTGAGGTGTCAGCACAGAGCCCCATGTGGGGCTTGAACTTACCAGCTGTGAGACCATGACCTGAGCGTAAGTCGGATGCTTAACTGACTGAGCCATTCAGACATCCCTATAAATTTATTTTTAAGGAAAATAAAATTTTGTGTATTCAGCCAACAGCTTGGTACCAGCTTTCACTTTTTCTTCATGGAGGTATGTCTTCTTTCAAACCTTTTTTGACTCATATGAAGGAACAGCTTAAAAAAAACTAACATATTTATTTCATGAAATACAATTATGACTTAAATGGAAACCATGATTTTGCACCATATTTAGGAAGACTTTTTTTGACAGCAAGGTCTGCTGAACCATGGAAATGTTAAATTAGACTATGGAATTTTGTTTCTGATAAATAGTGATACAGAATACAGTTTTTACTCCTAAAGTTGACTTGGTAGGCTCAGAGGTAGAAAAGTATAAAGTGGCTTTTTTTTTTTTTTTCCAAATGATCTTCCTAGATATATAGGACTCACCTCAAATTAGTATGCCAATTTTAATTCAAAGAGTATATCTTAAGCATCTAACATGTACTGGTGTCTGTACCAGGTAATAGACAATGGTAAATACCACAGCGTGGCCCACAACCTCTTGCAGATTATAGGCACACAGGAAAGACACATATAGCATTTTTAGGGTGATGAGTATTATGAAAGAAGCATGAGAAAAATCTAGGGTTCTTGTCTGAAGGGAAGCCAATCATATATTTCTAAACCATTACCACCTAGTTATCCAAGTTAGAAACCTGACTGTCATTCTTCAATTTTGATCCTCAACAGTCGGTCACCAAATTGTATCTATTTTGTATCTTACATCTGTTCCCATTTCTACATCATTAAGACTATCGCCCTAGTTGAAGTCCTCATTATTTCTCTCCTGGTGTCCTGCATCTATCTCTGCTTCCAGTCTTGCCCTTCAAATACACATTTCACATTGTCAGTAGAGAGTTCTATCTATAAAGCAAAACCGACCATTTTAACCATGCAAAAATTCCCCAGTGACTTTCCAACCTATTAAAGACAAGATCCTCCTGTTCTTTAGTTTGATGTATGACAGTCTCCATGACCTGGACTCTGTCTCTACCTTCTATTGCATTCCTCCCCTTGAAGAGCAGGCACTAAATATTGAATGAATGAGTTTGAATGAATGAGTTTAAGACATTTAAAATAGTTTGATTTAACAGAGACTAATATACAAAGATGTTTTATTAAACCGCAGAAATGTGGGGAATGAGTCTGTGCTAGTTAAGCTCCTCCTTCCTCCCAAATAACTTCATTCATTCATTCATTCATTCATTCATTCATTCATTCATTCATTATTGGTTTAGTACATGCATATGTTGGTCTTCAAAGGGATATATAAGAAACATCCCTGACATGAGAGGCATTTACAATTTCTCTGACAAGATATTGCCCTTTAGGCATTAATGCAAGGCCACATTTGCAATTTGAAAGCACTTGCTGAAGAAATTCATAGAAGGAGAAAAATCCACTATAGGGCAGAGTCTGAGCTAGACTGGAGGTGTGAATTCTTCCCTGAGAGTAGTTCTGTTTTGGGGGGAATTGGCCACAGTTTTCTTGGAAGCCAGAGAGTTTTCAAGCAGAACTTTACCAGACCTGTGTAGAGCTCAGACCTCTCACTGCTGAGGTCTGAAACATAGAAAAGTGGCTGATGAACTTATCATGCCTCTGCTGGCATCCTTTAGAGATGTCCTACCTCTCCTTGGGTTCTTCAGAGTGGCTGTTATCTCTTAGAAGTGTCCAGAACCTCAGTGGAAGCTGGGAAAGTGATGAGGCATCACTGGTTAGTAGACTCCCAGACACCAGAGAGAAGTTAGGACAAATGATTGAACATGTAGGGAACAGAAGTAAGTCTGCTTTGTTTTTTGTGGTTGGTAGTTGAAGATGTGAATTCATATGTTCCCTCTGCTTTGACTCGGGAATTATGCTACAAAATGTACTTTTTGCACAAGGTTACATGATGGCTTTTCATTGTCTGCCACTTCAGTAAAAGGAATTTGGGACATATCTGATAATGCCTTTTCCCTTTATCTTTTCTTTCTAATTGTGATGTGTTCTTAAAGAGCCAAGGAAAGCATCAATCCACATAAAGTTTTGTTTTGTTATATACAAACACAAATACTAATGCATTTATTATATAGAGAGCCTATCTCTGGAATCTTCTGTGTAGTTAACATTCTAGGGTTTTGGTCAAAATGTTTTTTTTTTTCCTTTTTATAACTGCATGTTCTATTGATATCCATTTACTGAAATATGTTTTAACGGTGGGATAAAAAAGGTATTCTTTTAATTCTGGAGAGAGTAACCTACTTGGAAAATAGTGAGAAATCAATTTCTCTCAGTCTTAATTTCTGACTGGAAAGGGAAGGAACCTTAGCACTGCAATTTCTTGGTGATATCAACGAAAATTAAAGTTCCTAGGGTGGCCATCAATAAAATAAAATTAGGATTTCATAAGAAGCATACCATTGAGAACTCAGCTTTTCTAAAAGATTTTAGTAGGCCTATTTCATAGCCATTGAAAAGTGTCACAACTATCACATGAGAAGTAATAAATGGAACCTGATTATTTTTACACCTTCCCTTTATTTTTACAGTCTGTGACTTATTTCTAATTAGTTTTTTTTTTTTGGTAGTGTTAAATGTTATATGTAACTGGTAAGCCTCATATCTTTATTGAGAAAAGGCTATTAATTTCATAAAATAATGGTATCTGTCTATGGATATATTTATAAGCATTTTAGGGGTAAACTTTGCTGTATTAATAATAGCTAATACTTGAGAAATGTTTACTATGTGTCCAGTACCACTTCAAATGTTTTATATGCAACAAGTCATTCACTCATCAGAATAATCTTGTGAAGTTGATACTATTGCTATTCATTAAACAGTTGAGGAAATTAAGGCACAGAGAGTTTAACTTGCCTAAATTCTTATAGGTAGTAAATGATGTTTCTGAGATTTGAACACAAATAATTTGACTTTAGAATCAGTGCTTCAGAGTTGCACTGCATTATTGCTTCATGGAATATTTAAACTGATGTTCCACCGTAGAATGATCAGGTGATTTGCAAAGTCATGAAAAATCTTAAATCCACAAAAGATAACTAAGGTTTTCATTTTATACTCCTGTATGTCATCTTTTTGGAGCCTTATTTTAACATTTGAAGTGAATTTATCATTTCGTGAGAACCTGTGTGTGTGTGTGTGTGTGTGTGTATCATTTAAGAGGAGAGAACCAAGTTGTTTTTGTTTTCTCAGAATGCTGGGGATGGTGGTTAAGTCTCTCAATTTCTTTGTAGGGAATTGCAAAATATGAGTAGGCAATGGAGAGGAGGAATGGGAAAGATGTTGCATTAGAATGATAACTTACATGGTTAGGATACCTTGACAATGAGTTTGGTCCATCATGTGGTCCATGGCCATCCCAGGCCAGGTGAAGGATCCAGTCAGTCTTTCAATGCCAGAATAAGACAGTGTTTCTAAGGAGTAGATGATGTTTAGATGTTGGCATTTGAGAGAGATTGTTCCAGAGGCTGCTTATAGAGTGAATTCCAACTGGAGATACAAGGTATAGGCTAACTAAGAGGCTGTCATTTTTTCCAGATGGAAAAACAACAGTGGGATTGGGTATAAAAAAAAAAAAACAAAAATTCGAGAGGTGCTGCAGAAGAGATATGTACAATTGATATGGTGACAAAATTGGATATGCTAGTGTGTTGTAAGAGAATGAGGGGGATTCTAAAATTTAATTTGACGATTAAAATATTTCACATATTACCAGCTTATTAATATAGAGACATCTAGACACAGGTAATGGACTGACTGGAGATTGGTTGTCAGTAGCATGAATGTAACATCTTTTGCTCAGGTCATTGTATTGCCTCTGTGCTGGTCGTGCTGTTTCCTCTCTTGTCCCTTCCTGGTTCATTCTCCACACAACAGCCAGAGTGATCTTTTAAGGAAGTAATTGGAACACATTGCTTTCTATTTAAATTTCTTTAATATACTGTTTTTAAATGGGGAGGAAATGGATGCGTAGAAGGCATTCTCAAAAGGAGAGGACATGTTTTGAGCTGTCACAGTGAAGGTGGGCTACTATTCTTTAGTTGGTAGGAGTCAGGATTCTCTATATCCTGAAATGCTGCAATCCTTTGGCATTTATATGTTGACATTCATATGAATTCATTATAAAGTATTATCTCTCGTTTATACTACCATTTAGATATTAGGTTGTTTTTATTTTCAAAGATTATGTATATACAGGTAAGATTATCTATGGAATTCATTTCAGGGTAAGAAGGGAGTTTTATAAATATTTCTTATACAATATTACTTTCTAATTTTTAATTTTTTTGTTTATCACTGAAAGAAAATAAGGAAAAATAATAAGTATTAGTTCAAAAGAATATAATGAGATTTGGAGAGACATTCTAAATGTAGATAAATCTAAATATAAAGACAATTATTTTTTTAATTTTATTTTTTAATTTACATACAAATTAGCATATAGTGCAACAGTGATTTCAGGAGTAGATTCCTTAATGCCCCTTACCCATTTAGCCCATTCCCCCCTCCCACAACTCCTCCAGTAACCCTCTGTTCTCCATATTTAAGAGTCTCTTCTGTTTTGTCCCCCTCCCTGTTTTCATATTATTTTTGATTCCCTTCCCTTATGTTCATGTGTTCTGTGTCTTCAAGTCCTCATATGAGTGAAGTCATATGATATTTGTCTTTCTCTGACTGACTAATTTCGCTTAGCATAATACCCTCTAGTTCCATCCACGTAGTTGCAAATGGCAAGATTTCATTCTTCTGGGTTGCCGAGTAATACTCCATTGTATGTATATACCATCTCTTCTTTATCCATTCATCCATCAATGGACATTTGGGCTCCTTCCATACATTGGCTATAAACACTGGGGTGCATGTGTCCCTTCGAAACAGCATACCTGTATCCCTTGGATAAATACCTAGTAGTGCAATTGCTGGGTCAAAGGGTAGTTCTATTTTTAATTTTTTTGAGGAAACTCCATACCGTTTTCCAGAGTGGCTGCACCAACTTGCATTCCCACCAGCAGTGCAAAAGAGATCCTTTTTCTCTGCATTCTCGCCAACATCTGTTGTTGCCTGAGTTGTTAATATTACCCATTTTGACAGGTGTAAAGTGATATCTCATTGTGGTTTTGATTTGTATTTCCCTGATGATGAGTGATGTGGAGCAGTTTTTCATGTGTCGGTTGGCCATCTGGATGTCTACTTTGGAGAAGTGTCTATTCATGTCTTTTGCCAATTTCTTCACTGGATTATTTGTTTTTTGGGTGTTGAGTTTGATAAGTTCTTTATAGATTTTTGGATACTAACCCTTCGTCTGATATGCTATTTGCAAATATCTTCTCCCATTGTGGTGGTTGATTTTTAGTTTTGCTGATTGTTTCCTTCGCTGTGCGGAAGCTTTTTATTTTGATGAGGTCCAAGTAGTTCATTTTCGCTTTTGTTTCCCTTGCCTCCGGAGATGTGTTGAGTAAGAAGTTGCTGCAGCCAAGATTGAAGAGGTTTTTCCTGCTTTCTCCTCTAGGATTTTCATGGCTTCCTGTCTTACATTTAGGTCTTTCATACATTTTGAGTTTATTTTTGTGTGTGGTGTAAGAAAGTGGTCCAGGTTCATTTTTCTGTTTGTCACTTCCATTTTCCCAGCACCACTTGCTGAAGAGACTGTCTTTTTTTCCATTGGATATTCTTTCCAGCTTTATCAAAGATTAGTTGGCTATATGTTTGTGGGTCCACTTCTGGGTTCTCTGTTCCATTGACCTGAGTGTCGGTTCTTGTGCCAGTACCATACTGTCTTAATGATTACAGATTTGTAGTATAGCTTGAAGTCTGGAATTGTGATACCTCCTGCTTTGGTTTTCTTTTTCAAGATTGCTTTGGCTATTCAGGGTCTTTTGTGGTTCCATACAAATGTTAGGATTGTTTGTTCTAGCTCTGTGAAGAATAATGGTGTTATTTTGGTAGAGATTGCGTTGAATATGTAGATTGCTTTGGGTAGTATTGACATTTTAACAATATTTGTTCTTCCTATTGAGGAGCATAGAATCTTTTCCCATTTTTTTGTGTCTTCTTCAGTTTATTTCATAAGCTTCTTATACTTTTCAGTGTATAGATTTTTCTTTTTTTTAAATATCAAGTTTATTGTCAAATTGTTTTCCATACAACACCCAGTGCTCATCCCAAAAGGTGCCATCCTCAATACCCATTACCCAACCTCCCCTCCCTGCCACCCTCCATCTACCCTCAGTTTATTCTCAGTTTTTAAGTCTCTTATGCTTTGGCTCTCTCTTCTCTAACCTCTTTTTTTTTCTTTCTTCCCCTCCCCCATGGACTTCTGTTAAGTTTCTCAGGATCCACCTAAGAGTGAAAACATATGGTATCTGTCTTTCTCTGTATGACTTATTTCACTTAGCATCACACTCTCCAGTTCCATCCATGTTGCTACAAAAGGCCATATTTCATTCTTTCTCATTGCCATGTAGTATTCCATTGTGTATATAAACCACAATTTCTTTATTCATTCGTCAGTTGATGGACATTTAGGCTCTTTCCATAATTTGGCTATTGTTGAGAGTGCTGCTATAAACATTGGGGTACAAGTGCCCCTATGCATCAGCACTCCTGTATCCCTTGGGTAAATTCCTAGCAGTGCTATTGCTTGGTCGTAAGAATGTGGTAATTGCAGGGAACTTTAATACTCCACTTACAACGGATAGATCATCTAGACACAGGATCAATAAAGAAACAAGGGCCCTGAATGATACATTGGATCAGATGGACTTGACAGATATATTTAGAACTCTGCATCCCAAAGCAACAGAATATACTTTCTTCTTGCATGCACATGGAACGTTCTCCAAGATAGATCACATAATGGGTCACAAAACAGCCCTTCATAAGTATACAAGAATTGATATCATATCATGCATACTTTCAGACCACAATGCTATGAAGCTTGAAATCAGCCACAGGAAAAAGTCTGGAAAACCTCCAAAAGCATGGAAGTTAAAGAACACCCTACTAAGGAGTGAATGGGTCAACCAGGCAATTAGAGAAGAAATTAAGAAATATATGGAAACAAACGAAAATTAAAATACAACAATCCAAAAGCTTTGGGATGCAGTGAAGGCAGTCCTGAGAGGAAAATACATTGCAATCCAGGCCTATCTCAAGAAACAAGAAAAATCCCAAATACAAAATCTAACAGCACACCTAAAGGAAATAGAAGCAGAACAGCAAAGACACCCCAAACCCAGCAGAAGAAGAGAAATAATAAAGATCAGAGCAGAAATAAACAATATAGAATTTAAAAAAACTGTAGAGCAGATCAATGAAACCAAGAGTTGGTTTTTTGAAAAAATAAACAAAATTGATAAACCTCTAGCCAGGCTTCTCCAAAAGAAAAGGCAGATGACCCAAATAGATAAAATCATGAATGAAAATGGAATTATTACAACCAATCCCTCAGAAATACAAGCAATTATCAGGGAATACTATGAAAAATTATATGCCAACAAACTGGACAACCTGGAAGAAATGGACAAATTCCTAAACACCCACACACTTCCAAAACTCAAACAGGAATAAATAGAAAGTTTGAATAGACCCATACCCAGCAAAGAAATTGAATCAGTTATCAAAAATCTCCCAACAAATAAGAGTCCAGGACCAGATGGCTTCCCAGGGGAATTCTACCAGACATTTAAAGCAGAGATAATACCTCTCCTTCTCAATCTATTCCAAAAAATAGAAAGGGAAGGAAAACTTCCAGACTCATTCTATGAAGCTAGCATTACTTTGATTCCTAAACCAGACAGAGACCCAGTAAAAAAAGAGAACTACAGGCCAATATCCCTGATGAATATGGTTGCAAAAATTCTCAGTAAGATACTAGCATATCGAATTCAGTGTATAGATTTTTCACCTCTCATGTTAGATTAATTCCTAGGTATTTTATGGTTTTTTTTGCAATTGTAAATGGTATTGATTCCTTGATTTCTCTTTCTGTTTTTTCATTGTTGGTGTATAGGAATGCAACCGATTTCTGTGCAATGATTTTATATCCTGCAACTTTGCTGAATTCATGGATCAGTTCTAGTAGTCTTTTGGTGGAATCTTTTGGGTTTTCCATGTGGAGTATCATGCCATCTGCAAAGAGTGAACGTTTGACCTCCTCCTGGCCAATTTGGATGTCTTTTACTTCTTTGTGTTGTCTGATTGCTGAGGCTAAGACTTCCAATACTATGTTGAATAACTGTGGCAAGAGTGGACATCTCTGTCTTGTTCCTGACCTCAGTGAGAAAGCTCTCATTTTTTCCCCATTGAGGATGATATTAGCGTTGGGTTGCTCATATATAGCTTTTATGATCTCGAGGTATGCTCCTTCTATCCCTACTTTCTTGAGGGTTTTATCAAGAAAGGATGCTTTATTTTGTCAAATGCTTTCTCTGCATCTATTGAGAGGACCATATGGTTCTTGTCCTTTCTTTTATTGATGTGATGAATCACATTGATTCTTTTGTGGATATTGAACCAGCCCTGCATTCCACGTATAAATCCCACTTGGTCTTGGTGAATAATTTTTTTAATGTGTTGTTGGATCCAGTTGGCTACTATCTTGTTGAGGGTTTTTGCATCCATGTTCATGAAGGAAATTAGTCTACAGTTCTCGTTTTTAGTGGGGTCTCTGTCTGGTTTTGGAATCAAGGTAATGCTGGCTTTATAGAAAGAGTTTGGAAGTTTTCCTTCCATTTCTATTTTTGGGACAGCTTCAAGAGAATAGATGTTAACTCTTCCATAAGTGTTTGGTAGAATTCCCCTGGAAAACCATCTGGCCTTGGACTCTTGTTTTTTGGGGAGGTTTTTGATTACTAATTTGATTTCTTTACTGGTTATGGGTCTGTTCAAATTTTCTATTTCTTCCTGTTTCAGTTTTGGTAGCGTATATGTTTCTAGGAATTTGTCTATTTCTTCCAGATTGCCCGTTTTATTGGCGTATTAGTGCTCATAATATTCTCTTATTATTGTTTTTATTTCTGCTGTATTGGTTGTGATCTCTCCTCTTTCACTTTTGATTTTATTTATTTGGGTCCTTTCTTTTTTCTTTGTGATCAAACTGGCTAGGGGTTTATCAATTTCATTAATTCTTTCAAAGAACCAGCTTCTGGTGTCGTTGATATGTTCTACTGTTTTTGGGTTTTGATAGCATTGATTTCTGCTCTAATCTTTATTATTTCCTGTCTTCTGCTGTTTTTGGGTTTTATTTGCTGTTCTTTTTTCAGCTCTTTAAGGTGTAAGGTTAGGTTGTGTATCAGATCTTTCTTCCCTCTTTAGGAAGGCCTGGATTGCTATATACTTCCTCTTATGACCACCTTTCCTGCATCCCAGAGGTTTTGGGTTGTGGTGTTATCGTTTTCATTGGCTTCCATGTACTTTTTAATTTCCTCTTTAACTTCTTGGTCAGCCCATTCATTCTTTAGTAGGATGTTCTTGAGTCTCCAAGGATTGTTATCTTTCCAAGTTTTTTCTTGTGGTTGATTTCAAGGTTCAGAGCATTGTGGTCTGAAAATATGCACGGTATGATCTCGATCTTTTTGTGCTTGTGGAAGGCTGATTTATGTCCCAGTATGTGGTCTATTGTGGAGAACGTTCCATGTGCACTGGCGAAGAATGTATATTCTGCTGCTTCATGATGAAATGTTCTGAATATATCTGTTAAGTCTACCTGGTCCAGGGTGTCATTCAAAGCATTGTTTCCTTGCTGATTTTCTTGATTAGATCTGTCCATTGCTGTGAGTGGGGTGTTGAAGTCTCCTACTGTTATGGTATTACTATCAATGAGTTTCTTTATGTTTGTGATTCATTGATTTATATATTTGGGTGCTTTCACATTTGGCGCATAAATGTTTACAATTGCTAGGTCTTCTTGGTGGATAGACCCCTTAGTTATGATATAATGCCCTTCTGCATCTCTTATTATAGCCTTTATTTTAAAGTCTAGATTGTCTGATATAAGTATGGCTACTCTGGCTTTCTTCTGTTGACCATTAGCATGACAGATGTTTCTCCATCCCCTTACTTTCAATCTGAAGGTGTCTTTAGGTCTAAAGTGGGTCTCTTGTACACAGCATATAGATGGATCTTGTTTTCTTATCCATTCTATTACCCTCTGTCTTTTGGTTGGAGCATTTGGTCCATTGATATTTAGAGTGAGTACTGAAAGTGATGAGTTTATTGCCATTATGTTTCTTGTAGAGTTGGAGTTTCTGGTGGTGTTCTCTGGTCCTTTCTAGTCTGTTGCTTTAAGTCCTTTTTTTTTTTTTTTTGGTCTTTTCTCCCTTCAGAATGACCCCCTTAAAATTTCTTTTTTTTTTTTTTTTGTTAAAAAAAATTTTTTTTTAATGTTTTTATTTATTTTTGAGACAGAGAGAGGCAGAGCATGAGCAGGGGAGGGGCAGAGAGAGAGGGAGACACAGAATCTGAAGCAGGCTCCAGGCTCTGCGCTGTCAGCACAGAGCCCGATGCGGGGCTCGAACTCACGGAGTGTGAGATCATGACCCGAGCCGAAGCCGGACGCTCAACCGACTGAGCCACCCAGGCGCCCCGACCCCCTTAAAATTTCTTGCAGGGCTGGTTTAGTTGTCATGAACTCCTCTAATTTTTGTATGTCTGGAAATATTTTAATTTTTCCTTCTGTTTTGAATGACATCCTTGCTGCATAAAGAATTCTTGGCTGCATATTTTTCTTATTCAGCACATTGAATATATCCTCCCACTCCTTTCTGGTCTGACAAGTTTCTGTGGATAGGTCTGCTGGAAACCCGATCTGTCTTTCCTTGTAGGTTAAGGACTTTTTTTCCCTTGCTGCTTTCATGATTTCCTCCTTGCCTGAGTATTTTGTCAATTTGACTATGGTATGCCTTGTTGATGGTTGGTTTCTGTTGAATCTAATGGGAGTCCTCTGTGGTTCCTGGATTTTGATATCTGTGCCTTTCCCCAGTTAGGAAAATTTTCCACTATGATTTGCTCACATAACCCTTCTACTCCTTTTTCTCTCTCTTCCTCTTATGGGACCCCTATGATTCTGATGTTGTTCCTTTTTAATGAGGCACTGATTTCTCTAATTGTTAAATCGTGCTCTTTTGCCTTAATCTCTCTCTTTTTTCCTGTTTCATCATTCTCCATAAGTTTGTCCTCTATATTGGTGACTCTCTTTTCTGCCTCAACCATCCTTGCCCCTGTGGCCTCCATTTGAGATTGCAGCTCAGTTATACATTTTTAATTTCATGCTGACTAGCTTTTTCTTCTTTTATCTCCACAGAAAGGGATTCTAATATATTTTCGAATCCAGTTAGTGTTCTTATTATCATGAATCTAAATTCTGGTTCAGATATCTTGCTTGTATCTGTGTTGTTAAGTCCCTGGCTGTCGTTTCTTCCTGCTCTTTCTTTTGGGGTGAATTCCTTCATTTCATCATTGTAAAGGGAGAAAAGGAATTAATGAGGTAAAAAAATTAAAATTAAAAAAAATTAAAATTAAAAAATGAAAAACAAACACACAAAAAAATCAAATAAATGATGCTAGATGATAGGTGTGTTTTGGTCTGGGTGTTGAAAGGGGTTTGATAGAGATAAAAGGGGAAAGAAAAAAAAGGAAATAGTTTGAAAATTTGAATGAATACACTGAAGTAGACTAAAATGAAATGATGCAAGTAAAGTAGAATTTTAAAAAATTCACACAAAAGTAAAAAATATAGTTGAAAAAAATTAAAAATATTTTTAATAAAAATTGATAATAAAAATGAACGTTTCCTCTTTCTGTATTCAAGATAAAGAAAAATGAAAAAGAGAAAAAAGAAAAAAAGAAAATTGAATGGATGGATTGACAAACAGACTGAAATATGACTAAATTTACTTAGTTTCCCCTAGAAGTCAAACTATGAAGCACTTCATAGTCCATAAACTAAGTTGGCAGAGATTTGTGTTCATGAAGAGTGAGGTTGGCCCAGTTGTGCGGGCTCAGTGTAACGACTTCGTTCTCCACTAGATGGCACTGCTTAGCTTACTGGAATGGATTTGTGGTGCTTGTTGGTGCATATGCGCATGCGTGGGAGCGGTGAAAATGGCGGCACCCACCTACCCAGTCTCTAGTATCGGAACTCTGTTGTCCCTGATCAGCAATCACACACCCATCCTTTGTCTTCAGCTTCCAACCACTCCCCACTTTTACGCAGTCCATGACCAAGCCCCAGGCAGCACCTCCCTCCTGATATCTGTCTCAGATGTGGCTGTTTTCCCTGACACCTTACTTCTGAGGGACTGTAGCTTTGACCTGTTCTGCCCCAGGAGGGTCTCACAGAGCAATGGCTGGGTGCTGGCTACACCCAGGATCATCTGTGGGACTGTGCTGCTGCCAATGCCCAGAGACTGCAGCCAGATGCCAGTCCGCCCCAGAAAAAGTTCATGAGATAGTGTAGCAGCGTTTCAGGGATTATGGAAAATCACAACACACATCTGGCACCAGACTTCACCCTTAACAACCTTGTTCCAGCACCAGCAAATGTGGGTCTCCTGGGTCCACTGGGGCCTTGCCTTAGGGGATCCACACAGCTTCTACCAGGTGTCCTCCGAGCAGGGGAACTGCCTTTCCCCATGTGGCCTGAAGAACCCTGGACTCCACTCTTCTCCTGGGGATTCGTCCTTCTCACCAGAGCACCACAAGGTACTGAGCTGCGGAGTTTCAGACTCTGTGCTCCCCATGTTTATAGTCTTAATGGAATTTAAACCTTCTCCTTTATCCCTTTTTAGCTCAGTCCCTGCAGCTGTTTCCACTTTTCTATTTTCTCTCCAGCTGCTTTTTGCTTTTCTCGTATTCTCCCCTCCCCCCTCTCTCTGCATGCAAAAGAGGCTCTCTGCCCTCCTCAGCTTCTCTTTCCCCAAGTTCACTTCTCTGCCCCATGTACCTGCTGAATTCTGTGGTTCAGGCTGTGCAGATTGTTGTGTTAATCCTCAGATCAATTTTCTAGGTGTGCAGGATGGTTTAGTGTTGGTCTGGCTGTATTTCATGGATGCAAGGCACACAAAAACTTCCATGCTGTTCTGTCATCTTGGCTCCTCCTCTAAACACAATTATTTTTGAGCCTTGAGTTCATCTCTTTATCGCTAACAAGAATGAATACAGTGCTGGGTGCCGCCCCGAAGTAAATTTGAGTTAAGAACACAAGGGCTGTCATCCTGGGTCAGGCTTGGACCATACAACCTGGGACACTCTCTCAGAGAGTGGCACATAGGGGCAGGTTGGAAACAGACTAAGTGATAACTCTGATATCTGCACAGATGTTAAGTTGTACCATTCTGTTGGTAAGTTTCCCTTAGTAAATTATGGTAAATATGACATTAATAAATTTGTTCTGAGCTGTTTTTGAATCTGTTTATATTTTTGTTCTATACCAAATTTTGGGATGGTAATCTCTGTAAATTTATTACCAACTGTCCTAAACAATGTATTCTCAAGCTAAGAGAGATGCTTCCTAGGATAAATTCTCCAGAATTTAGTGAGTTGCAGAGATTTACAAGAACAATGGATCTAAGATCATCCATTGTTCACTGATCTATCCAGTTAGTCTATAAAATGAGTTCTGTGATGGAATATACTTGGAAAACCATTCGTATTATACCCTTTTCTGGGAGAATCATGGGACACATTAGCATACTGAAAATTCTAGAAGGAAAGGAAATGTATTCACAAAACCTCTCTATGTGTAACACCCTGCAGAGCTAGTGTTCCATGGGAAAACTGTCCTAGCAGTTTAGGAATTGTTGGAGCTTTTCATATCCATAGACTGACTAAGGAAAGGTTGTCAGATGACAAGTACAGCATTTTCCATTCTCCTAACCCATTTCTAGTGCAGATTGTTGACTGTGAGTGTTGATACAGTGGGCCAGCTGTTTAGTGATTTCCATCACCAATATCAGGGCAACCTACAAACAAGGAGAGCCATGGAAAGAATATGGGATTTGGAATGATAAGGTGTAAGTTGGAATCTCTTTTCCATTATCACTTGCAGCTGTGTGATCTTGGGAAGGTGACTTAGTTCTCTGGGTTTCCTCATGTGTGAAGTGGGAATAATAGTAATAGCTCTATATTACTAGAATTACTCTGAATTATATTTGTTACCATGTGTAGAAAGTTGGCAGAGTGTATTGATTTTTTTTAATTTGTTTAAAGTGTTTAATAAATTTTAAATGAGAATGAGTCCTGGTGTTCTAATTAGTGAATTGAATCATTAAACATGTAATAGGTGACTCTTTGGTTTAAGGCTAAAATCATCTTTTGTGTATAAATGTATAAAGGGAAGAGAAATTCAACCCTTCTGTCAGAAAGAAAAAAAACCCATAGGGGTTAATAGCTGTGCACACTTTCACTGCCCCAGGTGCAAACATCAGCCCATTAGATGGGTAACGCAGCTGGCCCAATTTAGTGCTCAGCACCCGTCTTTATTTCTGCTCTGTTGGAACTGGCAATACAGAGTAGCTTCTGAAAAAGTGGTTTTAATACCTTGCTACGATAATATTCCCAAGATATTTGATCCACAAATAACTGACATTTTTCATCATTTCTTTTTACAGCAAACAGGATTTCAATATGGCTTTTGTTCAAGTGTCTTTTTACTTTCTTTAAGGAAACAACAACAAAAAAAGATGCATACAGAACTCAGATTTTCCCCTCCAAATCCAAAAAAGGAGACAAAACCATAATTCCCTTTCTAGTACTCAAGAGCCGGAAATAATCAAAGAAATATATTAGCTCCTGATACAAGTAATTTAGGAAACTATTCTTATGTGCTGAATGTATAATGGATGTGCAATTAAGAATGAGTTCATAAGGCAACACATATCAGCAGAGCCTTTTCCATTTAAAAACAAAAATGATTTTAATCCACTAGCACTTAGAACATAAAAATGTGTCCTAGGCTACCGCTCAGAGATAAGAGGTATGACAATATCAAACAAATGATGAGATCATGCATCTCTTGGAGGATGGATTCCCACTGTTATGGAACACGCGCAGGGCATAGTCCTATGCTTTTATGCAAGAAACAAGTTGCCCCTCCATTGCAGAAGTTGGATTTGAATTAACTTTGCAGAGATAAATCTTAGGCACTATGAATGACCACCAAAGGGGAAAATACTAGTGAAGGAAAGGAAAACTTATATGTACTTTTCCTCATAGTGTTGTTGTTGTTGGTGGTGATGGTGGTGGTGGTGGTGGTGGTGGTAGTGTGTGTGTGAATGTGAAAGAAAGAAAATATGTGCTCTGGACCCTATAGTCATGTCACACCTGTTAAGGATAAAAGGAAGCAGTATAGTAGAGCAAGTATCAATAGCTCAAATGTATTTGGTGCAGCAGGTAAACTACATGATGAAGGGGGAGGATGAAGGCTATGAGGGCTGGTGTGGGCTGTGAGGTAATGAACATGCATACCTCCAAAAGGCATCAAAGCACATTTCTTTTTTAAAATTTCTTTAAAAATGTTTTCATTTATTTGAGAGAGAGAGAGAGAGAGAGAGAGAGCGGTAGAGGGGTGGGGCAGAGAGGGGGACAGAGGATCTGAAGCAGGCTCTGTGTTGACAGCAGTGAGCCTGATGCGGGGCTCAAACTATGAATGGTGAAATCATGACCTGAGCTGAAGTTGGATGCTTAACTGACTGAGCCGCCCAGGCGCCCCTTAAAGTACATTTCTTTTTTCAAACCACCATGTAGCCCAAACAAAAGAGCTGTATGGGCTCAAGTCCATCTCCTGGATTGGCAGTCAGTTTGCAAACTCTGGGCAAAAGTTTAAAGAGCATAAGTTCTAGAGTGAAACTAGGTTCAGTTCCTGTTAACCAGGCTAGCGGATAAGATTGGCAAGTTAATTTAACATCTGAAAGCCTCATTTTCCTTATGTCTGAAATGGGGATAATAATAGTACTTAGTTTATGAGATTATTGTGAAAGTATTATGATAATGTATAAATGTAATGTGTTTAATAGGATGACTGGCACCTAGGAAACACTTAATAAATATCAGCTGTGTACACAGACACACACACACACACACACACACACACAAGAAACTACATATAGGAATGATCATTTCCTCCTTTTAAATAGCCACTGGAGAAAGATATGAACTTTTATAATAATGTCTTGTGGCATATCCATTTGAGAGTAATTGATGGCAGCAAATGTTTTCTTTCAGAGAGTGGGAGGCAGTTTGGATTTTGGAAAATATTCTAAGAAAGACTGATGAATAAGATAAATGGTAAAATTGTGCGATATGATTTTTGGGCACAAATAAGTTAATAAGAGGGAATATAAGTTTGGGCATAAAAGGATGTGTAGACAGGAATTCAGAGAGAATGGTCATAATTATTTTGTTGGGTTTCTAGCTCCCTGATATTTTCTAGTAAATCATCTCAATGTTAAAATGTTGGGGAACCCTGGGGCTCAGTAATTGACCATCTTCTTTGTCCATCCTCACTCTCCCTTGGTGATGTGATCCAGATTCATGGCTTTAAATATCTATTTGCTTAACTCCTACTAATTTATTTCTTCAGCTAGGCTCTGCCTCTATACTCTCAACTTATATACTCAGTCATCCAGTTGATACCTTCACACAGATGTTGAATAAGCTCTTGAAAGAACAGATTCCTGAGATTCACTACCTCCTTTTCAAACCAGTATCTCCAGTATTCTTGTCTCAACTGATGGCAATCCCGTTCTTCCAATTGTTCAGTCAAAACCTTTGGTGTGATACTTGACATCTCTCTTTTTCTCATACTTTTTATCTGGTTCATTAGCAAATTCTGCCCACTCTGCCACCTCCAGTTCTGTCATCCTGGCCCAAACCACCATCATCTGTCCTCTGCATAATTACAATAATTTTGGCTGCTCTTACAGGAATAACTTTTCCCTTGAAAATCTGGTCATGTTACTTCTCTATGGCTTATTCTCTGACTCAGTTCCTGTCTTTGCCATGACCTACAAAGCTCTCCATAAACCTGTTTCTTGTTGAACTTCTTGGACTTTATTAACCCCTTTATCATTTTATCACACCTGCCACACTGACCCCCTTGCTGTTTCTTGCACACACTAAGAGCTACTACCTCTGGACCTTTGCTTTTGCTCTTCCTTTGTCTGGAACATTTTTCTGCTATATATTTGCATGACTGGTTTTCTCACTTCCTTCAGGTCTTGAGTTAAAAGTCACCTTCCCTGGCTATCTCATTTAGAAATTTTTTCCCCTCCCCCCATACTTTCCTTCTCTGATTTGCTTATTTTTTTTAATGTTTACTTAATTATTTTTGAAAGAGAGAGAGCGAGTGAGAAGGGGAGGGGCAGAGAGAGAGAGAGACAGACAGACAGAGACAGAGACAGAGAGACAGAGAATCCCAAGCAGGGCTCAAACTCATGAACCACAAGATCATGACCTGAGCCAAAATCAAAAGCTGGATGCTTAACTGACTGAGCCACCCAGGAGCTTTACTTACTTATTTATTTTTTCTTAACAATCATTTTTGTGTCTCTCACTATAGAAGGTAAGCTCCCCGAAGGCAGTGAATTTTGGCTGTTTTATTTACTGTTGTGTTGTCAGTGCATTGAAAATGCCTGGCCCCAAATAAGCATGTATTAGATATTTGTTGAATGAATGAATAAATGAATTTGCTGTCCTTTTTGTTACTTACTTTTATTTTATTTTATTTTATTTTATTTTATTTTCCATCCCCTGCCTCTTCTTTGTTACTTATTTTTAAATGATGCAGGAACCATGAAAGAGATGGGCAGTGAGTTACAGTGGATCCAGGCACTTGAATTCTATTTGTAGCAGTGCCACTAGGTAGCTATGTTGTTTGGGACCTGCTTTACTTTTTTAAGCCTTGATATCCTCTGAAAAATGAGACAGGTAGACAAGATAGATGGATGGTTTCTAGAATCACTTCCATTTCTGGGTTATGTGACTCTGATATAACAAAGAAGATGCTTATAGGAATAAGGACCTGTGCTCTATTTAAGACCAACTTACAGCTTTCTGTGATAGCCAGAAAGTGTGCATTTCTTGGTCTCTCTGTTTGAAGTTTACCACCAATTATCTTTGTCTTTGAGGGAGGACCAAAGCCCGACAGTTGAGTAGAAGAAGAAGTACTTCCCCAGTTTTAGTTCTCACCTCTCATCTGTCATACTGGCTTAGCATATTTCCTCACCAAGCTGGAACTTATTTTGTACTACTTGCAGTAATGCTGATGCTGTTAATATCAAGTTATATTTTTCCTAAGTATTTCTACATGTATTGATTGCCATCATCACATCCCCATTCAGAAGATGGGTCAAGTTTTGTCAACATTTCCACTTACAGAAGCTGGAAGCAGAGAACCAAAGGGTGATGAATTGGCCCTGTCACAGAGAAAGTCAAGGCCAGAATTCTATAATAAGCAGTGTTCATTTTTTACTAATAAAGTGCTGCTGTTAGAAGCTGAAGTCAGAACTGGTAGCATTCTTGCCATCTCCAAGTCTGGAATGGTAGGTCATTTAGAAACACTTACATAAATGTTTCTGCAACTCATGGAGTGCCAGGAATGCCATGAAATTTTGTTGGTGGCTTACAGATTTCCAGTACTATGTGGAGTGCAGAAGACAGAATCTCTTGACTCTGGGATTTATAGGATAAGTACCCTTTCCCTTCTCTCTACTCAAATTACTTGAAGATAATGATCCTTTCTAGGCATTTTGCCAGAGCAAGAATAGAATTCTGTCTGCTAAATTTCTGGTCAAAAAAAGTGAATAGGTGGAAGAAAATGTGCCTAATATGTTTCTCAGTTGAGAGCAGAAGTGAGCAATGATAGATATAACTATATAAATAATTATTAACCAGTGCAGAATTTTTAAAGACAAGAATTCAAAGGCAACTTTGGAAACTAGGAAGTTTATCACAACATAGAAAGCATAAATAAAATACAAAGACTTAGGTATCCAGGCTCAGTATTTAGAACATAAATGAGTTCAAAATCAGATATGTCTCTGAGACCAATTGGAATTTATCCCATCCTGGGTAGATTTGTCTTTTGGTAAGAAGGGGCTCAGAGACTGAGGTATACTGTATAGGGTTCCAAGATTGAGTATATGCAAGCTACAAGGTTGAACTGTGTCTCATTTGCTGGAGAACCTGGATTCCTTACTTATTACTTTAAAATACAACAATTTTTGATAACAAAGTCAAATATGTCCCATTGAAGAGAAAGTTGAGAAAACTGAGTGTAGTGAGTATAATGTAAGTAATATTATCTCTGAGTTTTTACTGTTGGAGATGAATGCTTAAGGTAGGAAGTGCCAAGTGTGTATGCATTGTAGGTCTATATAGCTCGAGCCCTAATGCCATGGACACTCTTTCTGTCAAGGGGACAGATTAAACCTTCCTCTTGGCCCCTCCACCCCAGGGAGAATGCAGCTGTCATAGTGGACATTTAAACACATGAAGTTTATATTAGAGCTGCCTAGACTAGCAGGCAGATAAAAACTATTCCAAGAGTTAGATAAAGCAGGCTACAAGCATCTTGTAAAGCATATTAGTATGAAACAAGGCTTCAGTATAAATCAACAGGTAAAGAAGAACTTTGAATAACTTCGTATGCCAAGACTGATACTACTGAATGGAAGTAGCATCAGTCCTAGGGCAGCATACCTTAGAGATATTCAGTATATGTGGGGCTACTCAGGAAGATGGCTCCAGATGAAGCAGTTAAGGCTCTGCTCTTAGTTATACCAGCTATGTGTGCCTGCTAGAGTATTCAAAGGACCTGAAAGTCAATTTCACAATATTAGTGCTTATTGTTTATATTTGTGTTTTTTGTTTTTTGTCTTTGAGTTTGGATTGAGTCCTTCCCAATGAGTACTTTTAGCCTACTCATGGTCCTTAGCCAAAAGAACCCCTCTAGGAATCATTACATTTATTTTTTGTTATATAAATGAACCCATTTATTATAGGCTAGCTTCAAATGGTGGAGCTTCAACTGGTCTTTCAACTCCTTCAGTCTTCTGATGGCCAACTTTACTATGACGGCAGAAGTGGTGTTGTAGGACCAGGCACCACTGGCTATGGTTTTCATGCAGGAACCACAATGGCAGATTCCCACAGCTCGTCTTTTCATCTTGGTTTTGCCACAGAAGGAGCAAGTGTACTTGCAACGTGCCCTTGCAAAGTGTACTTGGCATGCTGGTTTATTTCAATCTTCTGCACCATTTTCCTGAGGGAGACACCATAATGGGTCCTGTATTTACCAATGATTCTGACCTTCTTGGCATGTTTAGCCATGTTGCCACAAACTAGGTCTGAGCCCAGAGAGCATGGGATTATTACATTTAGATACCTGGATTGGGTGAACTCTGAATGTTACTGGTAATCGTGGAGATCCTGACCTTCAATGACTGCTGTATTAGCAGGGCTGATCGCTGTTTCAGTAGCAATTTACAGTGCACATCCTCTGAGAGATACTGGTTAGAGTCCCTTCCTTACATACATTACTTCTGAAATTATGTGCTCTTATAGCCTTAGGTTTTATTGTAATCTCTGCTACATAATGCACAAAAATATTTATGAATGTTCTTATAAACATTTTAATATTCTCATAAAGGTGGTTTTCCAGAAGCTATAAAGATACAGATAAATCTGTCTTTCTAGCACACACACACATATACACAGGAAAGAAAACGAACTGCTTTGGACACACAAGCTCATGTGCTAGAGAGCATAAAAAATCTTCTTTTCTCTTTATCAAGACCTAACTTAAACTGCCACTGAGTTAGTTCTTCTACCCAGGGGACTCACTGTCCAGTGGGCAACACAAATTTGACTATATTACTCTTCTGTATAAAACCTTTAGTGACTCTTCATCACCCATGGAATACAGCTCAAAGTCCGTCATGGAAATATGTCATGGACTTCATCTTTTGTCATTTCTGCCTCACATTATTTGCTTTAGATGCAGCATACTACTTCTGGTTCCTTGCACATATCACACAGTTCATTGCCTCCTTTTTCAGGCTTATCCTCTTCCCTTTAGAATATCTTCATCTCATTTTCTCCTGACTATTCAAATTAGTCCTTAGTTCAAGTGTTACCTCTGCCCTTTAAGATAATGTCTCTATCTATATTAAAAAAATAAATAACTAATTAAAAAAAGATAATGTCTCTATCTTATTCTTCCTCACCTCCAATACGACCTTATGTTCTTAACTGGGTGGGTGAGGTAGCCCTCTGAATTCTCACTGCACTCAATGCAGATCACCGTGGGACACATTTTATTTGTTTATTTGTCTGTCTCCTTCAATGGACTCCAAGTTCTTTGAAGGCAGAGGTTTTTGGTTTTTTTTAATTTCTTATTAACCTTTGGGTTTCCCATTGTCTAGCTAAATGCATGATATATAGCAGCTGAAATAAGTTTTAACTATTTATTTAATTGAAATAGTATCATTCAAAAAATAGCAGTCTTAAGAAGTCCAGCAGAGCTAGTTCTGACAGAACACATTTTAGTCTAATGTTGAAGTCTAGTGAAAATGATAACTTCAATATGGTTTAATTTCCACTCATGTGGGTTTACTACCAGTTGGCAAACAAGCCACATAAAGAAAGCAAGAAATAAAGAAGTAGAATGGATGGTTCTCACATACCTCCTCAGGTTCTCAATACATATTTTTTAATACTTCAGTATCTCCTCAGTTCTTCAAGGAACTGTGCTTAAGGGCACTGAGGTGGCTCAGTGGGTTTTAATGTCCAACTCTTGATCTTGGATGTCACAGTTTGTGAGTTTGAGCCACATTACAGGCTTTGCACACAGTGTGGAGCCTGCTTGCGATTCTCTCTCTCTCTCTCTCTCTCTCTCTCTCTCTGCCTCTCCCCCACTCATCACTATAAACTTCCCTCTTAGAACTGCATTTACTGCATCCCAAAGAATTTGGAACGTTGTGTTTCCATTTTCACTTGTCTCCAGGTAATTTTTGTTTTTCTCTTTGATTTCTTTGATGACCCCTTGGGTGTTTTAGTAGTATGTTTTTTAGCCTCCATGTGTTCATGTTTTTGTAGGTTTGTTTTTTTTTTTTTTTTTTTTTTGTGATTCATCTCTAGTTTCATACCTTTGTGGCTGGAAAAGATGTTTGATATGATTACAATCTTTTAAAAATTTTTGAGACTTGTTTGTGGCTTATCATGTGATCTATTTTGGAGAATGTTTCATGTCCATCTGAGGGGAATTTGTATACTGCTGTTTTTGGTTGCAATGTCTGATATATATCTATTAAGTCTGTCTGGCTTAATGTGTCATTTAAGGCTGATGCTTCCTTATTAGTTTTCTGTTTGGATGATCTATCCAATGTAAATGAGCTGTTCAAGTCCCCTATGATTGTTGTATTATTGTATTGTATTTCTCTCTTTGTGTCGGTCAATATTTGCTTATAATTAGGTGCTCTGTGTTGGGTGCATATATATTTATAATTACTATACTCTCTTGTTGGATTGGGTCATTTATCTTTATGTAATTCCCTTCTTTGTGTCTTGTCACAGGCTGTTTTAAAGTCTATTTTATCTGATATAATAATTGCTACTCTAGTTTTCTTTCCATTTCCATTTGCATGAATATCTTTTTCCATCCTTTTACTTTCAGTCTGTGTGTCTTTAGGTCTGAAGTGAATTTCCTGAAGGCAGCATATAGATTAATCTTTCTCATCTTTCTTTCTTTCTTTTTCTTTCTTTCTTTCTTTCTTTCTTTCTTTCTTTCTTTCTTTCTTTCTCTTTCTTTCTTTCTTTCTTTCTTTCTTTCTTTCTTTCTTTCTTTCTTTCTTTCTTTTGTTTTTTCCATTTAGCCACCCCTATGTCTTTTGATTGGAGAATTTAGTATATTTACATTTGAAGTAATTATTGATAGGTATGTACTTTTTGCCATTTTCTTACTTGTTTAATGGTTGTTTTTGTAGTTCTTCTCTGTTTCATTTTCTCTTGTTTTCTTCCCTTGTGATTTTATGACTTTCTTTAGTGTTCTGCTTGGATTTTCTCTCTCTCCCTCTCTCCCTTTTTCTTTTCTTTTTTTTTTTTTAGTAATGTATCTATTATAGGTTTTTGGTTTGTGGTTACCATGAGGTTCACAGATAACAATCTATGTATATAGTAGTCATTTTAAGTTCATGGTCACCTAACTTTGAATGAATTCTAAATGTACTACGTTTTTACTTCCCTTTCACAATTTCTTATGCTTTAGGTGTTATATTTTATATATATTTTTAATGTATATATATAATATATGAATAATTTTTTTAATGTGTCGTTGGATCCAGTTGGCTACTATCTTGTTGAAGATTTTTGCATCCATGTTCATGAAGGAAATTAGTCTATAGTTCTCGTTTTTAGTGGGGTCTCTGTCTGGTTTTGGAATCAAGGTAATGCTGGCTTTATAGAAAGAGTTTGGAAGTTTTCCTTCCATTTCTATTTTTTGGGACAGCTTCAAGAGAATAGGTGTTAACTCTTCCATAAGTGTTTGGTAGAATTCCCATGGAAAACCATCTGGCCTTGGACTCTTGGTTTTTGGGGAGGTTTTTGATTACTAATTTGATTTCTTTACTGGTTATGGGCCTGTTCAAATTTTCTATTTCTTCCTGTTTCAGTTTTGGTAGCATATATGTTTCTAGGAATTTGTCTATTTCTTCCAGATTGCCCATTTTATTGGCGCATTAGTGCTCATAATATTCTCTTATTATTGTTTTTATTTCTGCTGTGTTGGTTGTGATCTCTCCTCTTTCACTTTTGATTTTATTTATTTGGGTCCTTTCTTTTTTCTTTGTGATCAAACTGGCTAGGGGGTTATCAATTTCACTAATTCTTTCAAAGAACCAGCTTCTGGTGTCGTTGATATGTTCTACTGTTTTTGGGTTTTGATAGCATTGATTTCTGCTCTAATCTATATTATTTCCTGTCTTCTGCTGTTTTTGGGTTTTATTTGCTGTTCTTTTTTCAGCTCTTTAAGGTGTAAGGTTAGGTTGTGTATCTGAGATCTTTCTTCCCTCTTTAGGAAGGCCTGGATTGCTATATACTTCCTCTTATGACCACCTTTCCTGCATCCCAGAGGTTTTGGGTTGTGGTGTTATCGTTTTCATTGGCTTCCATGTACTTTTTATTTTCCTCTTTAACTTCTTGGTCAGCCCATTCATTCTTTAGTAGGATGTTCTTGAGTCTCCAAGTATTGTTATCTTTCCAAGTTTTTTCTTGTGGTTGATTTCAAGGTTCAGAGCATTGTGGTCTGAAAATATGCACGGTATGATCTCGATCTTTTTGTGCTTGTGGAAGGCTGATTTATGTCCCAGTATGTGGTCTATTGTGGAGAACGTTCCATGTGCACTGGCGAAGAATGTATATTCCGCTGGTTCATGATGAAATGTTCTGAATATATCTGTTAAGTCTACCTGGTCCAGGGTGTCATTCAAAGCATTGTTTCCTTGCTGATTTTCTTGATTAGATCTGTCCATTGCTGTGAGTGGGGTGTTGAAGTCTCCTACTGTTATGGTATTACTATCAATGAGTTTCTTTATGTTTGTGATTCACTGATTTATACATTTGGGTGTTTTCACATTTGGCGCATAAATGTTTACAATTGCTAGGTCTTCTTGGTGGATAGACCCCTTAGTTATGATATAATGCCCTCTTCATCTCTTATTATAGCCTTTATTTTAAAGTCTAGATTGTCTGATATAAGTATGGCTACTCTGGCTTTCTTCTGTTGACCATTAGCATGACAGATGTTTCTCCATCCCCTTACTTTCAATCTGAAGGTGTCTTTAGGTCTAAAGTGGGTCTCTTGTATACAACATATAGATGGATCTTGTTTTCTTATCCATTCTGTTACCCTCTGTCTTTTGATTGGAGCATTTGGTCCATTGATGTTTAGAGTGAGTACTGAAAGTGATGAGTTTATTGCCATTATGTTTCTTGTAGAGTTGGAGTTTCTGGTGGTGTTCTCTGGTCCTTTCTAGTCTTGTTGCTTTTGGTGTTTTTTGTTTGTTTGTTTGTTTTTTGTTTTGTCTTTTCTCCCTTCAGAATGACCCCCTTAAAATTTCTTGCAGGGCTGGTTTAGTTGTCATGAACTCCTCTAATTTTTGTTTGGGAAAATTTAATTTCTCCTATTTTGAATGACATCCTTGCTGGATAAAGAATTCTTGGCTGCATATTTTTCTTATTCAGCACATTGAATATATCCTGCCACTCCTTTCTGGCCTGCCAGGTTTCTGTGGATCGGTGTGCCACAAACCTGATGTGTTACGGACTTTTCCCCTTGCTGCTTCATGAATCTTTCCTTGCCTAATATTTTGTGAATTTGACTATGATATGCCTTGTTGATGGTTGGTTTTTGTTGAATTGTATGGGTGTTTTCTGTGGTTCCTGGATTTTGCTATCTGTGTCTTTCCCCGGTTAGGAAAGTTTTCCTCTATGATTTCCTCACATAACCCTTCTACTCCTTTCTTCTCTCTCTTCATCTTCTGGGACCCCTATGATTCTGATGTGGTTCCTTTTTAATGAGTCACTGATTTCTCTAATTCTTAAATCATGCTCTTTTGCCTTTGTCTCCCTTTTTTTCCTGCTTCATTATTCTCCATAAGTTTGTCCTCTATCCCTGATTCTGTTCTGCCTCATCCATCCTTGCTGCTGTGGCCTCCATTCGAGTTTGCAGCTCAGTTATAGCATTTTTTATTTCATCCTGACTAGGCTTTACTTCTTTTATATCTGCAGAGGAGGATTCTAATTCATTTTCGACCCCTGCTAGTATTCTTAGTATTGTGATTCTAAATTCTCGTTCAGACATGTTGCTTGTAGCTTGTGTTGATTAAGTCCCTGGATGTCATTTCTTCCTGCTCTTTCTTTTGGGGTAAATTCCTTGTTTTGTCATTTTGAAGGAAGAAAATGAATTAATAAGGTAAAATTAAAATTAAAATATTATAAACAGCACACACATACACACACACACACACACACACACAAATCAAATAAATGATGTTTGATCCTAGGTATGTTTTGGTCTGGTTGTTGAAAGGAGTTTGATAGATTAGAGAAAAATGGAAGAAAAGAAGGAAAATTTTAAAAAAGGGAAATGTTTGAATATTTGAAACAATGAGGACAATGAAATAGAATATGATGAAGTGATGGAAGTAAAATGGAATTTGAAAAATTTACACAAAATAAAAAGTATAGTAGAGAAAAATTAAAAATATATTTTTAATAAAAATTGAAAATAAAAATAAAAATTTTCTTTTTCTGTATTCAAGACAAAGAAAAGATTTGAAAAAGAAAAAAAGAAAAAAAGAAAATTGACTAGATGCACCGGCGAGCAGACTGAAATATGATTGAAATTATATTGTTTTCCCCTAGAGGTCAAACTATGAAGCACTTTATAGTCCAGAAACTAAGCAGGTGGAGAGATTTGTGGTGTTCCTGAAGAGCAAGATTGGCCCAATTGGGTGGAGCTTAGTGTAATGGCTCCGTTCTCCACTAGATGGCACTGCTTAACTTACTGGGGTGGAATGCTGTGCTTGTAGGTGTGTATGCACATGCGTGGAAGGGGTGAAAATGGCGCCACCCAGCTACCCAGTCTCTAGTATCCGAACTCTGTTCTCCCCAATCTCATTCTTTTTCTCTCGCTTCTGTCCACTTCCTGCTTTTACACTGTCTGCGACCAAGCCATCAGGTTGTCAGGGTGCACCTCCCTCCTGAGTTTTATCTCAGATGCTGCTGTGTCCTGACCCCTCACTTCTGAGGGACTGCAGCTTTGACCCACTCAGACCCTCTGAGGGAGGGTCTCACTGAGCAATGGCCAGGTGCCAGCTGCACCCAGGAACATTCAGGGACCCTGCTGATGCTGATGCCCAGAGACTGTGGCTGGGTGCCAGCCCACCCCAGAAAAAGTTCACACAATTGTGTAGCAGCAGCATTTCAGGGATTATGGGAAATCACAACACATATCTGGCACCAAGCTTCACCCCTAATGACTTTGTTCCAGCACCAGTGAATTTGGTTGTTCTCTGGGGTCTGCTGGGACCAGGTGGCCATACAGCCTCTACCAAATATCCTTCCAGCAGGGGGACCGCCTTTCCCCCTGTGGCCCAAGGATCCCCAGACCTCATTCTGTTCCTGGGGATTCTTCCTTGCCACCAGAGTACTGCCAGGTATCGAGCTGCAGAGTTTCAAACTCTGCACTCCTCCTGTTTATAGAGTCTTAATGGAATTTAAACCCTCTCCTTTCTCCTTTCTCTCTTTTAAATTCAGTCCCTATGGCTGTTTCCACTTTTCCTCTTTCCAGCTGGTTTTGGAGGGGGGTGCTTTTCCCATACTCTCCCCCCATCTCCGTCCTCTCCCTGCACACAAAAGTGACTCCCTGCCCTCCGCAGCTTCTCTCTCCCCCAATTCACCTCTCCGTGCCACCTACCTGCTGAGTCCTGTGGTTCAGGTTGTGTGGATTGTTGTGTTAATCCTCAAATCAGTTTTCTAGGTGTGCAGGATGGTGTAGTGTTGATTTGACTGTATTTCATGGATGCAAGATGCAAAAAAACTTCCATGCTGTTCCATCATCTTGGCCTCTCCTGATTTCCTCTGAAAATGTCTCTAAATGTTACTATTCTTGATGCTTCGATTGGAGAATGTGGACCATTTTGAGAACTAGCAGGCCAGAGTATTATCTTTTATTGTGTCCTCTCTTTACTTCCCATGGATTTCTTTTTCTAAGCAGAGTGTCTCTATGCAGACATCTGAGTAGCTGAGCAATTGAACTACCAGTGACCGGCTGTGTCTTTTTAGGGTTTATTGTGAAGTAGTTGCCAGCCCAGTAGTGTATCACTTTGCATTGCTCCCCATCTTTCCATCTTATAGTTTTCCTTACTTTTGCTCTATGGAGATTTTATGCCCCAGATGAATTTTAAGTGCTTCCTCCTAGGTCTGGGAACTTTTTTTTCAGGGAGCTTTGGCTAACATAATATAATAATGACTTATTTACATGCTTGTCTCTTCTGGGAGACTGAAAACCCCTTGAAAGTAGTAACCATGTCATCTCATTTGTTATGAGATGGGACCTGACAAAATAGGCCAGAGGTCCATGTTCATATAACAGACCTATTCATGAAAACATAGGGAATTATAGAATAAAAGTGTTCTTTGTGAAATACATATACTTAAATATTATTGTTCAATAAGTCTTTAATCTTATTGGCTAATATTTAAAAATCATCTCTTGAATATGAAATATAATGTGCTATTTGAGTAATAGATAAATTAAGGAAAAGAAAGTTTTACTAAACATATAATTTAAAGCCCCAATGGTATTTTTGCCAGTTGGTTATTGCCACCGTTAAGATAATTCTTATTAAAAATTAACCCTAAAAAATTCAAAATCTATGTAATATATTTAAACATCTTAGGATTTGGCTGTCTCTGAAAGGTAAAGGACAAATAAATATCAAGTAATAAGCATCTAAGAGCTTTGACAGGAAATAAAGGCAGAGAGCCTAATACAGTCATAAAAAGAGAAGCCTAAATAAAGCCATATTTGGAATAAAACAAATCTCAGTACCTTCTGTATAATTTGCAATAAACCACAGATGCCAAACTTTCATCTTATTTAAGTCAATCCGGCACTAATCTCAAACTAAGTTAATTTCTCAAATTGGATTAATTATGGTGAAAGAAATTTTGCAATTACCCATAGGAAGATGCTGGGAAGATTGTAAACTCAGGGTAATTTATGATTGAGTATATATGTTGATCATGAATGCTGCATATTTGGGGCTGTGAGACTAGGTGTGAGCCCTATGTGACTGCATTCAAGTTTGGGCATGGATTAAATACACAATCTGAATATTAAATTTACCCTTTTTACTTTTATTTCTAGCTTTGTGTCAGAGAATTTTTTTTATGTGTTTTGAAGGAAGGTTCCAGACCATGGGAGCCAGTAGTAATAGTGCACTTAAAAAAATAGCTCTTAAAGGATGTATATGGAAAATGTTCTAAATTTTAGAATCTCAAGTTTAAGCATTTCAGGAAATCTTATTTTTTAAAATGAAAAGTGGAAGTTTTCCATGTGAGAAATAGGAAGGAAGAAAGATACCCATTTTTATTGAACTAGAGAAGCTTTGTATGTATCATCTTACTGAATTTTGATAACAGTCAGTCTTCTGGAATAAGTGTGAGTATTCCTATTGCATTGCTTAGTAACCAGGGATTGGGGATTTTACTTTCAGAACAACCCAGTCAGGAAGTGGTAGAGCTAGAATATAAATCCAGGCCAACTGACTTCAGAAACTCTGTCCTATTGGCTGTGTCATGCTGCCTAGTTATCACTAACTGTTGGAAGAATTTAAGGTTTATTGTTTTTTGTTAGATGCCTCTTTCTCATCCATGGGACAGCTGTAAATTTATCTGTCTTTTACTCTATAATTGGGATAGTTTTAGTGTAAACTGGACTTGCTTGAAGAATTGGCATGAAAGAGTAGGAAGTAGGGCTTGAATAGCATATTAGGGTTTTCCAGAAAAACAGAACAATGTGAACCATCAGAGATAATGTAGTCTCTGTCATCACTAGATGTTGGTTAGTGCACCATTGACATCTTCAGTGTTATCCTGAGTTTAGTAATAAATCTAATTCCATCCTAAGATAGTAGTGATGCTTGAAGTTATGCCTTTAAATCTGTATTTTGGTTTTGCCTTTGGTTCTAGGTTTGGTATCAATATTTACGTGATTCTTATTTTGATACAATATAACGTAAAGAACCATACACAGAGGTATTTTGCCTGTAAAATATACTCAGTCTGCTTTCTGAATGCTTGTCTTACAAATCTATTGTTATCAAAATATTCTCTACTGATGGAATATCTAGTCATCATTGAAAAGCAAAGTGCTTTGTTTTCCAGGAGAGATATCTCATATTGGAAATGGTCTGTATTTTGTAAAATTTTGCAAGCAAGCACACACTATTGTTGTTATTAAGTGTGTGTGTGTGTGTGTGTGTGTGTGTGTAAAATCTAACATTGGGTCAAAAATCAAGGTATTCTATTTTAACATACATTTTTACTGTTTTCATTTCATTCTGTAGAAATTGCAAATATCATCATGCAGAAATTTCACTTCTTCAGTTTCCTGAGCTCACAGGTCACATTGCTTTTTTACTGGAATCTCTACCTGGCTCAGTAACCAAGGCAACAAATCCCTGGTTAATGATTCACTAGAAATTCACTGTGGAGGTGGCTTATTAGTTTTTTTCCCCAAGAGCTGGGATAAAAAGCTTGCTTGTGATATTTTCATCTATTTCTCTTTTCTCTCCTACTTGAGATCCAGACAACCTAAAGTAAACTTAATTAAAATCAATAGACAAAAATATCCAGTGCTTTAGATTACTATTTTGGGACTTACAGTGTTTGTATATATAAATATGGAATATTAATAAGTTTAAGAATATTTTGTTTTATGTTTCTACTTCTTTCAGTTTGCATTTTTGATGTGTGCATAAAAAACAAAAATAATTTTAAAATGGTAGTTTTAGGCTTAAGCAGTATCCTAGTTCTGGAAGAGTTGTTTGTAGAAAGCATCTTTAAGAAGTTACTAACATGCCTCAGGGGAAGAAGAGAAGACAAGTAAAAATCCAACAGAAGTTTGAATAGGAAAAAAAAAGTCAACTTTATGAAAAGGAGTAAGTATGGGAAGAAATTGACAAGAGGGCAAAAAACCAAAAACCACTAAACTAAAAAAACCCCTTGGTGTTGTTTAAAAATATTCCATAGTATATGAAGATACAGTTCTAATGGATGAATGAATCCAAATATATTTCTGGAAAATTTTGTTTTCTGCCGTAATATTTAAAGGGAAGCAAGGGGAAGAGGAAATGATAGAATGACATTTGACGTGTTTCCCAAGTGTTTATAAAAGAGAAAAAGGCAGTGACACTGGAGAACACAATTACCTGGCTTGAAAGTGCTAAAAGGAATGGACCTCTTGAGAGGAATGGGGGATACATTAACAACGGACTTTTTACACGTCCCCCCCGCCTTGCCAAGGCAGCTTTTAGTGCCATGTTTAAAAGGTTCAAAATAACTAAAATCATGAGTTGAGAACTGTTAACTCTAGGAAGTATTTTAGAACTTCTATTAAGAATTGGAGACAACTAATATAAGAAAATCCTCCTAGACCTTATAAGTTAATAGAAGGTATTTATCTATGGTGTGACAGTTATTTATATTGTCAAAAAAACATATAATGAAAAAAACTCATGATTTCATTATATTGAAAGCTTGAGAAGAGCACTTTAAAGAACAGTAGACACACTACTAATAAATAGTGTTTAGGCACACTATTAATAAATCTGTCATTTTTACATTACACAAATTGGAAATTGTTTCTGGAAGAACAAAAAAGAATTTTGTTTAGTAGTTCTGTAGAATGTACTTGCCATTAAGGAGCATCTTGGCAGTATGATACAGATCCCATAGAGGACCAATGTTCCGACCAAACTCACCACTAGGAAAAACAATAACAAATTACCCAAAAGTCAAAAGTGGATACAGTACTACCAGTGGCTAAGAATTGGTTTTGTCCCTCCTTGTCCATATTCCTCCCTCCACTACAGTTTTGTCTGGAGGCAACTCTGACTTCCTTTTGGCCCAGAAACATTGGGTCAGAGCTGGCTCTACTTCTGGGCACTATAGCTGGAGTTCTTACCCACGCCAAGCCAGTTAGAACTACCAACCTTGCCAATTTCAGCCAAGAAGACTCAATCCAAACTTTTGTTTGTGCTTTTATTGAACTCTCCCTCTGGTGGTGGCCTTCATGTGATGATTATGGAAATCTGAAGTTTCAGGAACCACTGCAGGGAGGTTGAGAATGGAGTCAACTCAGAGGAAGCAAAGAAAATTAGTGATATCATTTGAGTCCTGAATAAAGCCACACCTGAAGTTACTACTTGGTCTGGACTTTTCATTTAAATGAACAGTAAGTATATTTTTGTTTAAGCCAACTTGAGATTTTTTTTTCCCCTCACTTCCAACTGACAAGCAGAGTGCTTTAACTTATCCACAGGTGCAGAACTTCCAGAAAAGAGCCAGTAGGAGCTGAGTAATTCTGTAATGAAGGGAACTGTAGCTTGTGCAGGAGATCTCTTCTTGGTCAACAACTGGAATGTTAGAAAAGAATTTAAATGCAAATACCAGTCCTTCAGGAAGCCTATATCAGAGTTAAGGGGAAAAAACCAATGACAACAAAGCCAAAGAACTGTTCGGTGCTGTTTTACTGTTCTGATGTAGTAAATATACAAAGAATACATAGAAGCAACAAGAAAATTATTAGTCACGAGAAGCCTTTGAGGAGGAGAGGGCAACATAGTAAATAAGGAGAGTAACTGGTTAAATACCTATATTATGCATGGGCCCAAAAGTGAGTGCTTATTCGGGCAGATAGTTTTGAAAATTTCTTATAGTTTATTTCACTAAGGTTGTCTATACTGGTCAACATTGTAGAGAGTAAATCACCAGGTCATTTTATGGCATGTAAACAGATATTGAGAATTGTTTTAGGTTTTGGAACATAATTTGGAAACTAAGGTACCAATTATACTAAATGACTTTGTAGCAGACATGAACAACGTTTTTTACTAAGAGTGTGATTTTCCTTAAAATAATGAGTGTTCTAGTTTTAGCAACTTGTAAATGGTTCTATGCTTTATAGATATTTTTCTTTGCCTTGTGAAAACATAGAGCAGGTCTACTGTTCAGTTATGAGAAATATTTATTTTCCAATGTTTAGTTCCTATTGCTGAAAGGTAATATTGGAATAAAAGTGAAGGTCAGTTGAAATGATAAGTTCTGATATTTTCTACTCTGAGGTAGTATATATATATTTTTAATTGGATAGGTAAGGCATAGGACAAAAGGCAGCATGTTAATTAGGAAGGAATAGGGAGTCTTCTTCCTGAGACCCTGGGAGTATAAAAGATCCTAACATCATCACTGACCTCCAGGAAAGGAAGAGTAGATGGATATTTTAGGTATGATAATGAAAATAAGTGAAACATACATCGACAGACTATCAGAGACTAAGCAGAAGTATAACTGCAGAGCTTAAGTTTGAAGCTGAATCTGGTGTGAGAAAGGATGCCATGAATTTGTACATTAAAACAATGGAGAGGAAGTAATGGAAAATTTAGTGAGAAGAATAGCATTTTTGTCAGAAATGTTAATCTATTGTGTGTTTTATTCATTTCTCTTATAAAAAAGAATTCAGAACATTTTGGACACTTAGGGTGCTTCAGAGTAGAGCAGATAACTATAAATCACATCTCTTTTTGAACTTGCAGCTGAAGTTAAATGGAAATGTGACATTGTAGGGAAATTCACTAGGCAGGATATTGAAATCTGTTTTTAACAGCTGTCCAAAAAAGTGCCAAAATGGTGAATTATCTTCTCTTTTCCCATAAACTAATTGATTCTCAGAAAATAAACAAAAAAGATACTGATATTATCCTGCTGTTTTTTGTTACAAACATAAAGTAGTGGCTCTTATGATGTATCACAGTTGAACAAAATTAACACACTGTCAAAGTAGCTCAATCACGTGGCATCATACCTCTCTAAGACATTTACCAGAAAGTTCTTCCTTGAGCCAGAGATGGAAAAAAACAAACAAAAGTAGCACACAACTCCCAATATAAGAAAAGAGAAGGCTGGAATAGACCACATGTCAGTCTGGCCTTAGATCAGCTTAGATGTTTCTTTTGATCATAATAATTGTTATTACTCATTTCTGATGATTGAACCCATATGGTTTAACACCCACTGGATAATAAATATTGGTATAAAAATAGAAGAGAATTTCTTTCTTTTTTTTTTTTTATAAGAAATTCTTTTTATTTTTTTATTTTTTTTTTTCAACGTTTTTTATTTATTTTTGGGACAGAGAGAGACAGAGCATGAACGGGGGAGGGGCAGAGAGAGAGGGAGACACAGAATCAGAAACAGGCTCCAGGCTCCGAGCCATCAGCCCAGAGCCTGACGCGGGGCTCGAACTCACAGACCGCGAGATCGTGACCTGGCTGAAGTCGGACGCTTAACCGACTGCGCCACCCAGGCGCCCCTCTTTCTTTTTTTTAATATGAAATTTATTGTCAAATTGGTTTCCATACAGCACCCAGTCCTCATCCCAACAAGTGCCCTCCTCAATGCCCATCACCCACTTTCCCCTCCCTCCCACCTCCCATCAACCCTCAGTTTATTCTCAGTTTTTAAGAGTCAACAAGATAATTTCTTAATGGGTTTATGAGTTAAATGCCTTTCAAAGATATTATATTTTAAGGTAACTTGAAAATACTGATTGTGAAAGGGTTATTAATCAGGGATAAGAAAAAATACCCTGCAGGATATTAATTACTTACTTAAAGTACTCATTTCTTTGCATACACTCAATATGTTTTTATCTTTGAATAAGCTATCTATCACATGGTGTCCTTGCATCTATAGTTGTCCCCCATCAGTTCATTTTCCATGTTGTAGCCTGGTGGTCTTTACAAAATGAAGATTTGCTTTGTCCCTTTCTTTATCCCCGTACCTCCTCCAAGACTGTGGCAGTCATACTACTGCATCTCACAGATCTCCAGCTACAGGGCTTATAATTGACCTAGGGCCTCACCTGCTAAGTTTGAACCCTATTACTACTTTTTCATTGAGGCCTTTGTTCAGAGTTGCTCCCCACTGACAACTGAGAGCTGCAGGATGATACTAAGGCAGGCACTTCCCCAGGAGATGTGGGACTCCTCTGAAGGGTCATTTAATACCCACTCATTCTTGAGATTTTTGCTCATATGTTATTTCTGGGGAAAACTTTCCCATTATTTTTGCCGAATCATGTTTACCTGCTCTACACATTCTTAGCACCAAGAACTTTAGTTCATAACAGGTATTACTGTTAATATTTTATATTCATTGAATGAATATTTGCTTCCACGGTGTCACCTGGACTGGACATTAAGCTCTTTGTAAGGGCAAAAACATGTCTTTTAAAAATTTTGTTTCACTTGGGACCACATCAAGATAAAAAGCTTCTGCATAGTGAAGGAAATGGTCAACAAAACAAAAGGCAACCAACGGAATGGGAGAAGATATTTGCAAATGACATATTGGATAAAGGGTTAGTATCCAAAATCTATAAAGAACTTATCAAAATCAACACCGAAAAAACAAATAATCCAGTGAAGAAATGGGAAGAAGACATGAATAGATAGTTTTCCAAAGAAGACAACCACAATACAAATCAAAACTATAATGAGATACCAACTTCACACCTGTCAGAATGGCTAAAGTTAACTATTCAGGAAACAACAGATATTGGCAAGGATGTGAAGAAAGGGGAACATTTTTACACTGCTGGTTGGAATGAAAACTGGTGCAGCCACTCTGGAGAACAACATGGAGGTTCCTAAAAAAATTAAAAAAAATAGAGCTACCCTATGACACAGCAGTTGTACTATTTGGTATTTATACAAAGGATACAAAAATGCTGACTCAAAGGGCACATACACCCCAATGTTTATAGCCATACTATCAACAATAACCAAACTATGGAAAGAGTTCAGATTTCCATCAACTGATGAATAGATAAAGAAGATGTGTTATTTATATGCAATGGAATATTACTCAGCAATGAAAAAGAATGAAAATGTGCCATTTGCAACAACGTGGATAGAACTAGAATGTAATATGCTAAGTGAAATAAGTCAGGGAAAGAAAAATATATGATTTCATTCATATGTGAAATTTAAGAAACGAAACAGATGAACATAGGGGAAGGGAAGCAAAAATAAGATAAAAACAGAGAAGGAGGCAAACCATAAAAGACTTAAATATAGAGAACAAAGTGAGGGTTTCTGGAGGGATGTTGGGTGAGGGGATGGGCTAAATGGGTGATGGGCATTAAGGAGGACACTTGTTGGGATGAGCATTGGGTGTTATATGTAAGTGATGAATCACGAAATTCTACTCCTGAAACTGTTATACACTATATGTTAACTAACTTAGTTAAATAAAATTTAAAAAAAACCCCCACACAATTGTGTAGACATAACTACATGAAAATAAAGAAAAGTGCCTTCACTTAAAAACAAACAAACAAACAAACAAACATTTTATTTTACTTCTGTATCCCCAGCTTCTAGCACAATGCCTGTCACATAGATGATCAATAAATACCTACTGAATGAATTAATTTAAATATGTAGTGCCCTCAGAAACCTAAAAGAATGTTAGTTAATCTGAAACTTTCCTATTACCAGTCTTCATTTCACATGTTAAATGTTAATAATCTCCCCTAATCTTCTGCCTCTTACATTTGTCATTCTGAAAAGACCAGGTTAATGAAGAGTTTTGCAGAACTCATGTTAAGTTGAAAAATACACTTGAAAAATTTCTCTTTGTGGTATATTCTTTTTTTTAGTATCAAAGTTAATATGTGCACAGTTGTCACATAGTTCCACAATGCTTTTAATGAAGAATAATACTCCCTACAACTCTATTCTCCCTCATTTTCTGTTTCCTAGAGCTTAGTGCTTTTTAGCGGTTTCTCTTTTCATTTTCCTTCATATCTCAAAATAACATAATTGTATGGCAACTTTTAAGTTTTTCACTTTTAGGCATCATTTATTGACTTCCTACCATAAAAGATTAGGCTTTACCTTTCTTTAATCATTTCCCACTTGTTACCAAGCACTGTACTGCATGTTTCCCATCCCCCTCATCCTCCTGAAAATTTCACATGTTAAGATTTTTATATTATTTTTGTGTTAGCATGATTATATAAATGCTATTTTCAGGTGAGCCCAGTACTATTCCTAGACATCTGCATAGGATCCCATGTCTTGTAAGCCAAACTTGAGAAATTTTTGCTCTGGCCCTGCTCCCTGGGGGAGGAATTCAGAAGGCCAAGTAAGCTGCCTTTTCAGATCTCACTCTGGGTCCCTGAATTACCTGCACAAACAACCCTGAGGCTGCTTCTAAACCCCATGCAGGCCCCATTATCATCTGTCCTGCTGAAGGGTGGATGGTGCTGTCTGTGTACACATCTAATGGGAAAGTGTTTGTGAGGGTATGATCTGAGCTAGGATAATATATGGGTTGGTGTCTACACATGCCCCAAAATTTCTTCAGTGTGTGGGTTGGAACTTGAGGCTGGAATAGAAGGGGATGGGCTCTTGGTCTGAGGCCAGTAGCTAGCTCTCCATCCACTGTTAAGTTCTGGCGTGGAACTCTGAGAAGTATATGGATTTTAAATTTAATCCTGGCTTTCTAGGTCATTTACTTAATGTAGGAGAATAGGATGTATTTTATTTAATACTTTTTTTAGTTTGATTTACATTTTAAAAACGTATAGTCATATGATACATGGTCCTTCATTTATCTTCCTCTGCCCCCTCCCCAAATGTTAGAGGGGGGCCTAACTTAGCCATGTGGTATACTGTGATTATTTTCTTTACCTGCATAGTTTTTAAAATTTCTTTCGGTTGGAATTAATAATATCTTGCTTTGCATTTGCTTTATTTTCTCTGTAGTTAGGTCTTATCCTTAATTTACTCCTCAGAAGTTTAAATCTCTTAATTTATAAAAAAATTCAGGTAATGTATTTTTTTCATCTTTTGGAGACATTCCTACTGGAGCTTGTTTTCTTCACTTGTTAAAATTGTGGTAAAATAGACATAGCACAAAATTATCATCTTAACCATTTTTAAGTGTACAGGTCAGAAGTATTAAGTATATTCATATTGTGAAATGATCAATATCATCCAACTCCAGAACTCTTTTATCTTGCAAAAGCCCAAACTCTATACCCATTCCTCCCTCCCTCTCATCCCTGGAAACCACCATTCTACTTTCTCTATCATTTTGGCTAATGTCAGTGCTTTACATAAGTGGATCATGTAGTATTTGTTTTTTTGTGATTGGCTTATTTCACTTAGCATAATGTCATCAAGATTCGTTCATGTTGTACCATATGTCAGAATTTCCTTTTAAAAGTATGAATGATATCCAATTATATGTATGTATCAAATTTTGCTTATCCATTCATCCAATGATGGACACAGGGGCTGCTACCACATTTTTTTTTTAAATTTTTTTTTAACGTTTATTAGTTTTTGAGACAGAGAGAGACAGAACATGAACGGGGGAGGGTCACAGAGAGAGGGAGACACAGAATCTGAAACAGGCCCCAGGCTCTGAGCTGTCAGCACAGAGCCTGACGTGGGGCTCGAACCCACGGACCGTGAGATCATGACCTGAGCCGAAGTCGGATGCTTAACCGACCAAGCCACCCAGGTGCCCCACATTTTAATTATTGTGAATAATGGTGCTATGAATATGAGTGTACAAATATCTCATTGAAAATCTCCTTTAAGTTCTTTTGGGTATATACCCATAAATGCAATTGCTGGATCATATGATAATTCTACTTAAAAAATGTTGAGCAACTCCTATACTGTTTTCCACAGTGGCTGTATCATTTTGTATTCCCACTAATAGTGTACAGGTGTTCCAATTTCTCCACATCCTCTTCAGTACTTGTTATTTTCTGATTGATTGCTTGATGATGGTGGCCATCTTAATGGGTGTGAGGTGGAATTTCATTGTGGTTTTGATTTGTATTTCTCTAATCATTAGTGATGTTGAGCATCTTTTCATGTACTTGTTTCCATAACATTTATGTATCTTCTTTGAAGAAATGTCCATTCAAGTTTTTTTTGCCAATTTTGGAGTTGCATTTTTTGTTTTATTGTTGAGTTTTAAGTTTTTCTATATATTCTAGATATTATTCCTTATCAAATATATCATTTGTGAATATTTTCTCCCATTCTTTGAGTTTCCTTTTTACTCTGTTGATAGATTTACTCTGTTGTCTTTTGATGCCTTTTTATTATGCATAGTCTATGGAGTGGTTCTCAAACTTTGTTAGATAGAATCACCTGGGGAAACTACTTAAAAATGGAAAGGCCCAAGTCCTGTACTTGCTTGAGTGAATTTGGGCTTCTGTGTTGTATAATATCTCCTCAATTGATTCTGATGCATATCTAATTGAAGAACAATAGGTCTGTGGGCACAGATTCTCAAACTTGGCTGCACATTAGAATCACTGGAGTCTCACACAGAGATTCTTTTTCTTTTAATTCAAGTATAATTAACATACAGTGTTATATTAGTTTCAGGTATACAATATAATGATTCAACAATTCTATATATTTCTCAGTGCTCACCGAGAGGAATGTACTCTTAATCTATTTGATTTGATTTGATTTGATTTGATTTGATTTTAGAGACAGAGTATGAGCAGGGAAGAGGGACAAAGGGAGAGAGAGAGAGAATGCTATGCAGGTTCCACGCTAAGCATGGAGCCTGAAGCAGGGCTCAATCCCATGACCTTGGGATCATAACCTGAGCTGAAATCAAGAGTTGGATGCTCAATGGACTAAGCCACCCAGAAGTCTCTCTTAATGCTTTTTAATCTATTGATACTTAAAATTTAAAAATTTTCATGAAGCCTAATTTGCCTATTTTTTTTCTCTTGTTGCCCATGTCTTTGGTGTCATATCTAAGAATTTATTTCTAAATCCAGTATTGTGAAGCTTTTGCCCTGTGTTTTCTTCTAAGAGTTTTATAGTTGTAGGTGTAAATTTAGGTCTTTGATCCCTTTTGAGGTAATTTTTGTATTTGGTGTTTGGTAGGGTCCAACTTCATTCTTTTGCATGTGGATATCCACTTTTCCTAGCACCTTTTGTTGAAAAGATTGTCCTTTCCCCATTGGATGGCCTTGAAACCCTTGTCAAAAATCATTTGACTAAATATGGCAGGGTTTATTTCCAAATTCTAGTATATTACATTGGTCTAAACATCTGTCTTTATGCTGGCACCATACTGTATTAATTACTGTAACTTTGTGGTAAGTTTTAAAATCAGGAAGTATGAGTCCTCCATATTTGTTCTTTTTCAAGAGTATGTTAGCTATTTGGGGTACCCTGAGATTCCATATGATTTTTATGATGGAGTTTTCTATTTTTGCAAAAAAATCATTGGGATTTTGATAGGGATCATATTAAATCTGTAGGTTGCTTTGGGTAGTATTGACATCATAACAATAGTAAGTCTTCTAATCCATGAACATAGGATATGTTTCCATTTATTTATGTCTTCCTTAATATCTTTCAGTAATGTTTTATAGTTTTTGTTGTGAAAGTCCTTTACCTCCTTGGTTAATTCCTGAGTATTTAATCCTTTTTTTGTTTGTTTTACAAGTTTGACTTTAAAATAGATTTGAATTCACAATGATTTCAATACATCAATCACTCCAGAACACAATGTGGAGGTATAACAATTATGTGATGACTTCTTAATAGTCCAAGGGGATAAAGACTCTTTTTCAAATATGGAAATAAATTAATCTTTCTACAGTATTAACTCTTAAAAGCTATTCTTCTTTATAGACTACAGTATTATTGTCAGTCTCATATACTTTTACTTAATAAAGAACCCCCTCTCCCCCACCAGGGGAAGAGATTTCTGGAGGTTTTCCCAGATATCTACAGCTATATTTTCTGTCATGTTTACAACATCTGCAAAGTATGGCACATCCAAATCCAGATTATTATGATCAAGGGGCTTCATAACTGTCTCCTCCATATACCCTTTGAGGTTGGTCAAATTCATAACCACTCCTGTAACAGGATCAGTCTCTCTATGTACAGTCACCACACCTTTATACTTGTGTCCATGGCATTGGGATTGTGGCATTTACCAGTTTAAAGTTTTCTTGGTTACTCAGAGTTTTGCTGTCATGCTAGTGGGTTGTGCTGGAAGAGACCAGGCAGGACACTTGTGCCTAGCAGATACCAAATGTAGCTGCTGCCCTCATCGCCTCTCCTCCAGTATTTTATCCTTTTTTTTTTTTAACCTCAAGAAGTTTCTTTTTTTCAAGATTTTTAAATTATTTTAATCTCTACACCCAACATGAGGCCAGAACTCACAACTCTGAGATCAAGAGTAGCATGCTCTACTGACTGAGTCAGACAGACACCCCCTAAAAGGGCTATCTTCCAGTGTATGTATGTATGTATGTATGTATGTATGTATGTATGTATGTATGTATTAAGTGATTTCTATGCCCAATGTGGGGCTCAAACTCATGACCCTGAGATCGAGTTGTATGCTCTACCAATTGAGCCAGCCAGGAGCCACAGTATTTTATTCTTTTTGATGCTATTGTGAATAGATTGCTTCCTTTAAAAAAAAAGAATTGTTTTTAATGTTTATTTATTTTTGAGAGAGAGAGAGAGAGAGACAGAGTGAAAGCGGCAGAGGGCCAAAGAGAGAGGGAGACACAGAATCTGAAACAGCTGTGCTGACAGCTCAGAGCCTGACATGGGGCTCAAACACACAAACTGAGATTATGACCTGAGCTGAAGTTGGATGCTTAACCAACTAAGCCACCCAGGTGCCCCTAGATTTCTTTCTTAATTTCTTTTCCATTTTGTTCATTGCTTATTGTATACAACTGCAACTAATTTTTGCATGTTGACTTTGTATCCTGCTACTTTGCTGAATTTGATTATTCTAGCAATTTTTTGGTGTGTGGAATCTTTAGGGTTTTCTATATGTAAGATCATATCATCTGTAAATAAAGATAATTTTACTTCTTCATTTCCAATTTGGATGCCTTTTATTTCTTTCTTGCCTAATTTCTATGGCTAGAAGTGGTAAAAGTGGGCATTCTTGCATTGTTCCTGATCTTAGAGGAAAAGCTTTCAGTCTTTTATCATTGAGTATGATGTTTGCTATGGGTTTCTCATATATGACCTTTATTATGTTTTGTTATCTTGAGGTCGTTTACTTCTATTTTTAGATGTTGAGTGTTTTTTATCTTGAAAGTGTGCTGAATTTTGTCAAATGATTTTTCTGCATCAGTTGAGATGATCATTGAGTTTTTCCTTCATTCTGTTAATATGGTGTATTATAATGATCAATTTTTACATTGAACTCTCCTTGCATTCCAGGAATAAATCCCACTTGGTCATGGTGTATAATCTTTCTAATGTGCTAGTGAATTAATTCAGTTTGCTAGTATTTTGCTGAGGAATTTTGCATCAGTGTCCATAAAAGATATTGGTCTGTAGTTTTCTTTTCTCATAGTGTCTTTGACTTTGTTATTAGAATAGCAGTGGCCCCATAAAATGAGTGAGGTAGTTTTCTCACCTCTTCAGTCTTTCTCAGCTATTTATTTGATTGGTGTTAATTCATGAATGGTGTTAGCTTACTCAATGTGTGGTAGAATTCACCAGTGAATCCATCCTATCCAAGGTTGTTCTTTGTCAGGAAATTTTTGATTATTGAGTCAATCTTTTACTGGCTATAGAACTATTTTGTTTTTCTATCTTTGTGATTTGGTCTTGGGCGATTTTCTGTTTCTAGGAATTTCTTTATTTCATCCAGGTTATCCAACTTGTTGATGTACAACTGTTCATAATACTGTTATAATTCTTTTATTTCTGTAGAATCAATAATAATGAATATAGATTCCTGATATTTGGAGGACAGAGTCTTTATTGCCCATTCTGTCTCCCACAAGCTATGTGCAAGCTGCTTCAGGAGCACGTGCATGGCTGCCTACCATGGAACTGAAACATGAGGACTGGGTGGCTGCTGCAGTGCTAAGAGCTGAAATTAGCTGAAATTAACTGCACTTTACAGTACAAGCCTTTCCCTGGAAGTGGCAAGCCTTCAATAGACTCCAGAGTTCCAAAATAGTTATATCACACAGATTCTGACAGTATATTTTTTTTATCAGGGTGGGGAGATGGATTCCTGGTGCTTCCAATGCTATCGTCTATCCTAAAATCATTCCCAACTGGAGCTTTCACCTTACTGTTGTCTAGACTGGTTGTTCTTTAGGCCTTCTACAAAGCTGGTATCTTTTTTTTTTTTTTTTAATTTTTTTAACGTTGTATTTATTTTTGAGACAGAGAGAGACAGAGCATGAGTGGGGGAGGGGCAGAGAGAGAGGAAGACACAGAATCGGAAGCAGGCTCCAGGCTCTGAGCCATCAGCCCAGAGCCCGACGCGGGGCTCGAACTCACGGAGTTCACGGACTGCGAGATCGTGACCTGAGCTGAAGTCGGACGCTTAACTGACTGAGCCACCCAGGCACCCCTACAAAGCTGTTATCTTAACGCACTCATCTCTCTCATTATGGGGATTCTTTCCACATCTTTGTTAATTGGCTCACTTTCCCCAAAGTCCCATGCCTTCATCTTTCTTGGTTTACTCATCCAACAGCCTTTTGAATAGAAGTAAGTGGGAGACAAATTTTTAATATATGTTTGAAAATCCTTTATTCTCAATTCATCTTTAATTGATATTTGGGTTGGATATATAATTCTAGATTATAAATATATAAATAATTTATATCATAATTTTGAAGGAATTTCTTCCAGTGTTTCTATTGAGAAAGTGTGACCCAATTTGATTCTTGATCCTTTGTGTATAAATTGATTTTATTTCTGGAAGTTTTAAGATTAGTTTCCGACTTACTTCTGATATTTCCTGATGATGTGCCTTAGAGTAGGTCTATTTTTATACACTGTTCTGTGCTCTCATGGATTCTTTCAATGTGAAAATGTATCCTTCAGTTTTGGAAAACTTTGTTTTCTCTTTTTTTTTTGTTTTGTTTTGTTTTTGGAACTCTTTTATTGTGATGCTGAACCTCTTGAACTTAGCCTCTAACTTTCCTATCTTCTCTTTCTTATTTTCATACCTTTGTCTTTTTGATTTTACTTTGTTGGAAATATTTTCATTGTTTCATCTAGTCATTTGATTGAGTTTTTCATTTCTATGACTATTTAAAAAGTAAAAGCACTTTTTTGTTTTCTGTAAGTTTCTTCTCTACAGTATTATATTCATGCTTTATTGGTGCAAGATCTTATTTCTTAGTGAGAATGCTAATGTTACAGTTTAAAAAAATGTTCTTTTTTGTGGCACCTGAATGGCTCAATCAGTTAAGCCTCCGACTTTGGCTCAGGTCATGATCTCACAGTTTGTGGGTTCGAGTCCCACATCAGGCTCTGTGCTAACAGCTCAGAGCCTAGAGCCTGCTTTGGATTCTTGTCTCCCTCTCTCTCTGCCCCCTCCTGCTCCCTTGCTGTCTCTCTCTCTCAAAAATTAATAAACATTAAAAAATTTTAAAAATAAAAAAATGTTCTTTCTCTTGAATGATCTCTATTTTCCTTGAAGTTCCTTTATCTGTCTTTGTTTTATTTTTCTCCAAAAATGTAGAGACGTTTTGCCTATGTCTATTGGTCCTTGTCTGTGGATTAATATTAAATGTGGTCCACTAAAAAGCTGACTGCATGTACAGAGCTTGTTGCCTGTGAACTTTATAATAGGCTGAGCTGATTTAGTTATTTCATGGAGGATATGCTCAAATATCAATATCTTTATTTTGTCTGTTGTCTTTTGGTCAGATTTTGCAAATAAAGATCTCTCCTGCCAGTGTTCTGTGATCCAAGTCAGGGAAGAGGTTTGGGATTTCAACATTCAGCCTCCTTCAGTATGATATTCCTTTAGTCCTTCAATATGGTATTCCTGACTTTGACTCTGCTTGGTGTCCCACTGCAGAGGATCTCTATTGTCCCTTTCCCTGGGGTGAGGTGATCTCATTGTGGTTTTGCTTTTCATTTCCCTGATGGCTAGTGATGTTGAGCATCTTTTCATATACCTGTTGGCCAACTGTATGTCTTCTTTGAAGACGTGTGTCAACTACTTTGTCCGTTTTATCAGTAGAAAAAGAAAAAATCCAAATATAGATTTACCTATTTCAAAGTTTATTTATTTATTTTTGGGAAAGACAAAGATAGCACAAGTGGGGGAGGGACAGAGAGAGAGAGAGAGAGAGAGAGAGAGAGAGAGAATATCCCAAGCAGGCTTCGCACTGTCAGCACAGTGCTGGATGTGGGGCTTGAACTCACCAACTGTAAGATCATTACCTGAGCTGAAACCAAGAGTCAGCGCTTAACTGACTGAGCCACCCAGGTGTCCTCAAATATAGATTTAAAAACTGATGCATAAATGCTTTTGGAACTCTAGTTTATAGTGCTGAAAAACTGAAAACTACACGAAAACCCCATATAGAAAAATGATAATAAAATTATGGTATATCTATATAATAAATATTATATAACAAAAATATTTGTGTAGCATTTATAGTAATATGTTAAGGGATAAAAGTGGAATACAAATTTAAGTGTGATAGTTTCACAACTATATAAAATGCATTTAAAACATAGAAGGAAATGCACTAGAGTATTCATAACATTTGGCTTTGGATTGTGAGATTGTGAATATCAATTATTCTTCTGTTTGCTTTGATGCATTTTCTAGATTTTTCCCAAGGGATGTTTGATATTGTAATTAGGAAAAATTAACTATAAGGATAATCACAACTCTCTTTCCATGTAAAATTTAACTTATTTTATTTCTCTGACTTTTTTGGTACCATTCTACCTTTCTTTTTCTCCTTTTTAATAAAAGTTATTTAAAAATGTTTTTACTCTCTCATTTCTTCACCAACTTCAGTTTTCTTTCCCATTTTTTTCTTAGTGATTTACCCAACTTTATGCTGTGCTTTGTAATTCTGCATCTTGCCATTTTCTCTGTTATGTTCTGTCCGGTCCTTTATTTCCTTTCTTATATCAAGAATATCTCTTTTGGAAGATTCTCATTTTATTGCCTCAAAAGTGACTTTGTCTCAATCGAAGCCTTTTCCTATATACCTCATATCTTTTAAAGCTCTGCATTATAGTTTTTTTTTTTAAAGTCCAATACAGTGATCTCTATTCTAACAGCTTAACAATTTCATAGTAAGATTTTCTATTTTCGGTAATACTTTGTTAACAATATAATCTGTATATTATGAACACTGTCAGGTGTAATTCCTTCCTCAAATTTCACATTATAGCATCAAGCTTATGGAGCATGTAAATATTAAATGTTAAAAAAAATAAGGGGTCATGGTGTATATTTCTTTTCTGTGTTTCGAATCTTTAATAGATGTATTTGAAGAGATGATTATATATATTTTTTCTTTTAGACTTAAGTTCTGTCTCTCTTCCCCTGTCCTCCCACATATTCAATAAAATTTTCTTTGTTATTATTTTCCCAACTCAAATTTACTCTTGGTGGTCATACTTAGAAGGTTGAGGAAACAAAATGAGTTTTCAAATTATATAACTTTCCGCCTTTGTGTTCCCTCTTTATATTTTGTTTCCATGGAAAATATCAAGTAGACCTAAGTAATCTTTGGTAAGGCAGTCAGAGCTTTTGGGAAAGAAGATTAAGGACCATAGGTTCAGTTTTGAGGAGTGGCGCCCTGCAGCCCCATTGTCATATGAATGCTGTACAAGCAGTCTATGGAGTGCAGGAGTGTGCTCCTTAAGGATAGAACATTCCAAACACCCTTGACCTACTTCACTTTACTTCAGCCCAAAGATGGAAACACTGTCACATACCTCTTTGAAGGTCCTCCAGGACAGGTCCCTGGGACAGTGTAGGGGTAAGTGTTCATGAAATTAGGTGTTTTTTTTTTTTGCTCTATTTGGATTTATTCATTGGAGACTGATGAAACAATAGGACATTTTCCAGCTTAGATTTATTGACACACAGGATATTTTCCTTAGAGGGATATGGAGGTTAGGGGAAAAAAATATGAATTGAATTTATTTCGCTCCGCATCTGCCAGTTTATAGCTATTGCTGTAAGAAAAAGCTTTGATAGATAATAGCCAGGGAAAATTCCTGTACCTTCTGGCTTTGCTTCCAGCTGGTCTCTTGGGGAGAGCCATTAATAAATCCTCAGATGGGGGTGGGGAGGAGAGGACACTTCCCTGTCACATAAAATATTATTTTAAAAGTTGATCAAGGCAGTTTAGTAGCAAACCTCCTTCTCGTCTCCTGAAATTTATGCCCTTGCTGCTGATTTTTTTTTTTTAGTCACAGAGAGCTACAACATACAGACAGAATTCCTTTTTGTTTATACTCAGCAGGGTTTCTGCCTTTTAAAGACTCCAATCCTTCTGTCATCTATACTTTCTCATAACACATCGCTACAAAATTAAATTAAAAAAATCAAAACACTAAAAATAACCTATGACTATGCAGTCTTAAGTGGGGATATGAGGGCTGCCCCAGATTGGGGTTCTGGAGCTTTATTCATTATCACAACCCTTTCATGAGTTATATGGACTGATTGTGAAATGTCTATTTTCCTATGTCTTGATCCCATGGGACAGATCAGCTCTGAAAGAAAGAAAATGGTTTTTGGCTTACTACTATCCATCTTCTTTTCATTTCCCTCTCATTTCTGTTTCTTTGTTCCCCTAGATGTGTCTCCTAGTATACACCACACCCACACAGACCCACCCACCCACCACACACACACACACACACACACACACCATACAGACATCACACATACATACAGACACACAGACACCATACAAACACATGTCATGTACCCATACACACTTTTAGACATCACATATGCATATACACACAGACACCATGCGCATATATACACACACACCACCCAGACATCACGTACAGACCCACACAGATACACATGAGTAAACCTTAGTTTAGATTTTTGATATATATTGATGGCTTTTACTGATAGTTTGTATGTTGTTGTGGCATTAATTCAGTAATATTACTTGGCAATATTTGATATCATCAGAGAACCCTTACAGATGTGGAATACACTCTATTTTCTCTAGAGCTCCCTGGTTCTATATGACTCACTGCAGATTCCATTCTTTATTAGGCTGTGGTAATTAATCATGAGTCGGGACTAAAAATGAAAAAATGGAAAACTTGAATAAGGAAGCTTAACTATATGGAGACTATTTTGTTACGGCTAATGTCCAATAATCAGGGTTTTAGTGAATTTTCTAATTCTTTCTGGTTTACTCAGTATAGAAAAAATATATGCTGAGCTTGAATCTACTGCAAAATGTAAGATATGTGGAATATAAAATCATTTATGACATTCAAACTGAGTGTTAACTGATTATCACAAATAACATTAATAAAGGAGGATCACTTCATTTCAAATGTTATTATTGTTTTTGGTTAAGGAGTGCTAAAAAGAACTTGAAAAATAACTGTGTTGATTGCAGGGTATAATAGGAAGTGGTTTAAAAAACCCAACCTCTTCTAATAATGATAATTACAGATTTCTAAACTGTACTATAGGATATAATGTACTATAAAAATGAGATAAGTGTAAATAGCAATATCAGAGAAGAAAAACAATATATGAAATGAAATACAAACTTTAAAAGAGCAAGAAGTTACTTAGAAGCATTGTTTATTTATATAAACAAAAGCAAATACCATTTTAAGTCATCATTTCTTTTTAAGTTAATGACAGTAGAATGAAGAATAGTTTCCAATTGGAATTAAGGTTTTCCTAGATTTTATGAAAAGACTGAAAGTAATGCTTTGATATAAAATCCTCAAAGAAATGTGGTGAATTCTCTTTAAGAAAGAAATGGATATTTCAAATTCATTGAGTTTTTACAGTTTCTATATGTACATTTTTCTAAACTTAAAAGCATATTACATGAAGTTTTAAAAATTATCTTTCTCTCTAAAGTGCTGAAATGTTGGGGTTTAATTTTTATTCTCTAATTGTGCAAAGAAGCTGTTGACCTTGGTTGCCAAGCCACAGAAATTTACATAATTTGCCAGGTAGAATGATTGTCATTCAAATGACAATGTTCACATTCTTCTACTGATCACAGTATTTTTAGAGTGAAAGAAACATTCAACAATTGCAGGTTCAAAGTTCTAAATGTGACCTTCAATGCAATGGTTTCATTCAGCTTCAGTGCACAAAGTTTTCCATTTGCTGGGTTTAGTAGGTTTGAAAAAAAATTAAATAGAGAATTTTAATTATGAAGTAAATTGAAAACAGGATTTTTTGTATTATTAATCCACAAAGCTCTTAAAATCATACAATGGCAAAAACCATGAAGAAATACTATTCCATGTTGAACAGATGTATCTATATGAGCACAAATGAAGACATAATTCTTTGTTGTATTCCTTTATTTTTTTCAGTCTCTGATTCCATGTTTAAGAGTTTGGATTATAATTGATTGTGTACTAAATTGGGAAGCGTGTGTAATAATGCTGAACACTTTTTGTTACATGATGTCCAAAGCAGCTCTCACAAAACCCAGGAAATATATTTCTACATTTTTGGGAGTTTTCTTTCAAATAAAATTGAAATAATAAAAGATAAAAACTTTTGCAAAGGCTTTCACTGATTGAAGAGAAGCTTGAGGATGGAGGAGGAGGAGAGTAGAAGAGTGTGGATCATATTTTGAGGCATACAAAACAGCAGGCAGAGGTCTAGTCTACTAGAGACTAGAGGTCTAGTCTACTCTTTGGGAAATTAGGAGAGCTGTATTCAAATCTTAAGTCCTTTGTTGAACTTTTGGGAATATCTAAGAAGTAATCCAAGCCTTCACTGTCTGAGTTGGGGATAATAATGCTAGTGCTGGAATGAGGGTGATTTAACTGTGACATTTACTGCTCCATTGATTGGCAGAGTTTATTTGGAAGACGTGACAGACTTGGCAGCTGTTCACAGTTCACTGGTGTAGGTCCTTCAGAATAGTTTCACATGCAAAAGGAATACATTACATGGTCTTTTCTCTGAGAGAGTGTATCAGTTTGGAATGGCTAGGTTATACTCTGGTAGCAAACAACCTTAGGATCATAACATCCTAAAATGGCTCTAACAGTGCTAGTTGGGTTGAGAAGAATAAAGTTAAGTTCATACAGAAGGGGTAATAGCATAAATTAATGGCAACAGAATTTAAAGCAGCAAAGTGGTAGTGGGTAGTGAGTGCACTTTTGGTGCCCATGGGATGACATTTTGCTTCTCTGTGGTACTCACTAGTAGGGTAAAAGAAACAATCCCAAGTTTCATTGTCATTAGTGCAAAGTATTTTTTTTAATTTTTTAAAATATTTATTCTTAAGAGAGACAGAGCACAAACAGGGGAGGGGAAGAGAGAGAGAGGAAGACACAGAATCTGAAGCAGGCTCCAGGTTCTGAGCTGTTAGTGTGGAGCCCAACGTGGGGCTGGAACTCATGAACCTTGAGATCATGACCTGAGCCAAAGTCAGACGCTTAACCAACTGAGCCACCCAGGCTCCCCAGGCCGAAGTATTTTAGGAAGACAAGGAAAATATAATGGTGATGACCAGGGAAACTTGTTTATGACCATCATATAATTTCATTTTTGATCTTTAAATTGAATTCCCAAACAAGATGTATTACATCAGCTATCTTCTAGGAGCTGGGTATTCTCTACCAAGAAGTCAAAGAGCTTTCTCAATCATTTTGAATTTCAAGTCAGTGATAAACGATTTCCTCAAAAGAACCCAGTGGAAGCGAGATTTTAGTCCTACATTCCTTTTCCATTTATATTTCTGTTCTACAAAGTAACTCCCTTTGCGGTAATGTGAACTAAGCACAGACTACAGCTATCTCAGACTTTTGAGGGTGTGAAATGGCAAAAACTAAACTGCACACTGAATAAAACAAAACAGATGAATTTATTGCAGGGCTTTTGATCTGCAAGCCAAGAAATTCAAGCCTACAGGAGCAATGAGTTTTGAGTTGCTTACAATACTAAGGGATTTTTATGGAGTAAATGCAGAAGTTCTTTGGCTTTTTCAGATAAGCCTAGCCATCTTCTTCTCTATTTGGTTCAGGGTAGCTGGGTCAGAGAAACAGGAAATCTAGAAATTGTGTGAATGGACTTGGTGTTTGGGTATTGGTTGATGCCCTCTGCTGATTTCCGAGAAGAGCTGAAAAATCCTGTAAGTTTGGTTAAGTTTTTGTTTTTTTTTAATGTGCCTGGGTTGACCATGTCCATTTTGTCCCTGACATAAGTGACTTCATTTTGGTTTGGTTCTACAAAAGTAACTAAGATCTTTGCCAGAACATATTATGCGTAGAGCCCCAAATTAGTTTATAACACACATAATAAGAATATATTGACCTATCTCAATTTTCTTGCATTTAAAAACACATTGCTAATGTCCTAGGAAATACCTCTTTCCCTCTGCATTTAAAATGGATGGTATACTACGTGGCAATGAGAAAGAATGAAATATGGCCTTTTGTAGCAACGTGGATGGAACTGGAGAGTGTGATGCTAAGTGAAATAAGCCATACAGAGAAAGACAGATACCATATGGTTTCACTCTTATGTGGATCCTGAGAAACTTAACAGAAACCCATGGGGGAGGGGAAGGAAAAAAAAAGAGGTTAGAGTGGGAGAGAGCCAAAGCATAAGAGACTCTTAAAAACTGCGAACAAACTGAGGGTTGATGGGGGGTGGGAGGGAGGGGAGGGTGGGTGATGGGTATTGAGGAGGGCACCTTTTGGGATGAGCACTGGGTGTTGTATGGAAACCAATTTGACAATAAATTTCATATATTAAAAAATAAATAAATAAAATAAAATAAAATAAAATGGATGGTATTCACCTAGGGGGTCCTGGATGGCTCAGTCCATTAAGTGTCTGACTCTTGATTTTGGACTCTATTTCAATTCAGGTCATTATCTCATGGCTCGTGGGATAGAGCCCCACATTGGGCTCTGCACTTGGCATGGAGTATACTTGGGATTCTCTCTCTTTCTCTCTCTCTCCTTCTCTGTCCCTCCCCCCACTTATGTGCTTGCTCTCTCGCTCTTTAAAAAAAAATGGATGGTATTCATCTGACTCTAAGGTTTGTGATGGAGAATTTGAACATGTTGGAAAACTGTTTACATCCCACGTTTTCTACTTCAGTGACATCTCTGTGCAGGTGTGTACTGAACTGTAGCAATTTCTCCTTTGCGGTCTAGAAGAGAAATAAATTTGAAGCATAAAAAACGTACCTGGATGTCTAGCACATACTAGGCAATTTAGTTGGAGTCAGGAATGTGCATTCTCTAGTTGCTAGGATATGGCATTTCCTGTACTTTTGCAAGGAGAAAGAGGTACAAAGATATATTTGAGTCAGATTAATTTTAATTCTGACTGCCTTTAATTATTTTTTTATTTTTTTATTAAAATTTTTTTAAACATTTATTTATTATTAAGAGACAGAGAGACACAGAGCATGAGCAGGGAAGGGGTAGAGAGAGGGGGAGACACAGAATCCGAAGCAGACTCCAGGCTCTGAGCTGTCAGCACAGAGCCTGACACCGGGCTTGAACTCACAAACTGTGAGATCATGACCTGAGCTGAAGTCAGATGCTTAACTGACTGAGCCATCCAGGCGCCCCTAATTATTATTTTTAGAGAGAGAGAAAGTATGCAAGAGGAGGTGGGGGTGAAATATGTGCCATACATAGGCAACTTTACATCGATAATTTTAATAGCTATTCCTCAGTTTTCAGTTGTTTAAAATCATTTATTAAACTCCCCAACTTGTTAGTATTTTACTGCAGTTCATTTAATTGTATAAAAAAATTCAAAAATGAGCAGTCTATTATAGTAAAGAAAATGCATCATTTTAATAATTGAACATACCAATCAATCAACTTAGTTCTTATTACAAAGGGAAAAAAATGAGTAAAACTATGTATATGTAACAGTCAACATCTTGCCTAGAATAACTACTTAAGTAGGTAGCTGGTTAATGGTATTCAACAAATATTTTTTAAAAATTTACACAGTGTTATTTTAGTTTCAAGTGTACAATATAATGAGTCAACAATTCTATACATTACTCAGTGCTAGTCATAAGTGTACTCTTAATCCCCTTCACCTATTATGTCCCCTCTGGTAAGTATCAATTTGTTTTCTATAGTTAAGAGTCCGTTTTTTGGTTTGCCCCCTTTTTTCTTTGTTTAGTTTCTTAAATTCCAAGTATGAGTGAAATCATATAGTATTTGTCTTTCTCTGCCTGACTTATTTCACTTAGCATTATACTCTCTAAATGCATCCAAGTTGTTGCAAATGGCAAGATTTCATTCTCTTTTATGGCTGAATAATACTCCATTGTGTGTGTGTACTTCTTTCATCAGTGTTTTATAGTTTTCAGAGTATGGGAGTCTTTCACCTCCTTAGTTAAGTTTATTCCTCTGTATTTTATTATTTTTGGTACAATGTTAAATAAGATCATTTTCTTAATTTCTCTTCTGCTACTTCATTATTAGTGTATAGAAATTTAATGGATTTCTATATATGCCTTTAATAAATATTGAATGTTATTTTGTGATAATACTAATCAAATTTTTATAGAAGCAGTTTTTCCTTTTTCCACTAATGATAGATTTTTTTTTGAGTAGGCAAAGATTTGTTTTATACAGCTATTGAGATACACTTTCTAAATGTATAATTCAAATTCAAATCATTTTAGAACAATTGTTATGCCCAAAGTTCCCTTGTGCGCATTTTCAATCAATTTCCAAAGCAGAAAACCACTGCTCCCATTCCCCAACTCAGGAAACAACTGATATGCTTTTGGTCTCTCTGAGTTTTTTTTATTTGTATGAAATCATTAAATTTATGATATAAATAGGGGGATGGGCTAAATGAGTGAAGGGTATTAAGAGGGCACTTGTGATGAGCATGGGGTGTTAAATGTAAGTGATGAATCACTAAATTCTACTCCTGAAATCAATATTACACACTGTATGTTAACTAACTTGAGTTTATTTTATTTAATTAATTTATTTATTTTGAGAGAGAGAGAGAAAGAGAGTGCAAGTGGGGGAGGAACAGAGAGAGAGGGAAAGAGAATCCCAAACAGGCTCTGCACTGTCAGTGCAGAGCTCGATGTGGGGCTCGATCCCACAAACTGAGATCATGACCTGAGCTGAAACCAAGCATCAAACACTCAACCAACTGAGCCATCCAGGAGCCTCTAGAATTTAAATAAAAACTTGAAACCAAAAAAAATTTATGATATAAATGGAATAAAATGACATGTCATCTTTAGGGTCTGGTTTCTTTCACAAAGCATGATTTCAAGGTTCATCTGTATTGCAGCATATATCAGTAGTTTGTTACTTTTTATTGCTGGATACTATTCCATTTTATTTATTTATGCAGTGGTTGAGAGACATTTGGTTTGTTTCCAGTTTTTGGCTGTTATGAATAATGATGTTATGAACATTAATATAAAAGTCTTTGGACAAATGTTTTTATGTCTCTTGGGTGGATATCTAGGAGTGGAATTTCTGGGTTATTTGGTAAATTTATGCTTAACACATTTTTAAGAAACTGCCAACCTGTTTTGTAAAAGAAACCGTGCCATTTTGCATTCTTACCAAGAATATATGAGAGTTCTAGTTTCTCCACATCATTGCAAACACTTGATGTTGCCAATCTTTCAGCTTTTGTAGTGTGTATGGAGTGGTATTGCTTCGTCATTTTATTTTGCATTTTTCTATGCAATGACCGATGGTGTTGATGGACATGTGGGCTGCTTCCATGTTTTTGTTCTTATATATAATGCTGCAGTGAACATAAAGGTGCGTGTGTCTTTTCAAATGAGTGTTTTCATTTTCTTCAGATAAATATCCAGAGGTGGAATTGCTGGATCATGTGGCAATTCTATTTTTAATTTTGTGAGGAACCGCCATACTCTTTTCCACAGTGGCTGCACCAGTTTACATTCCCAGTAATAGTGCACAAGTGTTCTCTTTTCTTCACATCCTTGCCAATGCTTGTTATTTTTTTTCTTTTTTGTTAACAGTCATTCTAGCAGGTGTGAGGTGATATCTCATTGCACTTCTGGTCTGCATTTCTCTGATGATTAGTGAGTGATTAGGGATGTTGAGCATCTTTTTTGTGTACCAGTGGCCATTTGTATGTCCTTTTAGGAAAAATGTGCATTCAGATCCTCTATACATTTTTTTTAATTGGAATTTTTTTCTATTGAGTTGTATGAGGTCTTTATATATTTTGGTTATTAACCCCTGATTAGATATATAATTTGCAAAGATCTTTTCCCATTCAGTAAGCGGCCTTTTCATTTTGTTAATGGTTTCATTTGCTATAAAGAAGCTCTTTACTTTGAAGTAGTTCTAGTTTTTTATTTTTGCTTTTGTAGCCTTTGTTTTTATTTCAAATACAAAAAAAAATCATTGGCAAGATCAGTGTCAAGGAGCTTACTTCCTATGTTTTTTTTTCCCTAGGAGTTTTATGATTTCCAGTCTTATATCAAATCGTTAATCATTTTAAGGTGATTTTTGTGTGTGTGGTATAAGATACTAGTTCAGTTTCATTCTTCTGTGTGCAGATATCCAGTTTTTCCAACACTATTTTTTTAAAGAGACTGTTTTTTCCACATTTATATTCTTGCCTCCTTTTTTGTAAATTAATTAATAATTAATTAACCCACACATTTATGCGTGGGTTATTCTGGGCTGTCTATACTTTTCCATTGATCTATATGTCTGTTTTTATGCCAGTACCATACTGTTTTGATTACTATAGCTTTGTAATATTGTTTTCAATAAGGAAGCATTATGCTTCTAATGTTCTTCTTTCTTAAGATTGCTTTGGCTTTGCAGTGTCCTTTGTGCTTCCATACAAATTTAAGATTGTTCTATTTCTGTGAAAATACCGTTGGAATTTTGATAAAGATTGGATTGAATTTCTAGACTGTTTGGATAATATAGATTTTTATCAATATTAATTCTTCTAATCCATGATCATGGACTGTCATTCCATTTGTTTATTTCATTTTCAATTTTATTCATTAGTGTCTTATAGTTTTCAGTTCAGGTCTTTCACGTTTTTGGTTAAATATATTCCTAAATAGTTTTCTTCTTTTTGATACCATTATAAATGGGACTTCACTTAATTTGTTTATTAGTTCTGACAGTTTTTTGGTGGAGTCTTTAGGGTTTTCCATATATATAATCATGTCATCTGCAATAGGGACAGTTTTACTTCATTCTGATTTGGATGTCTTATTTCTTTTTCTTAATTGCTCTTGCCTTTATTATGTTGAAGTATGTTCCTATATCTACTTTGCTGAGCATTTTATCATGTTGAAATTTGTGAAATGTTTTTTCTGCATCTACTGAAATGATCTTATGATTTTTATCTTTCATTTTATATCATATCGATTGGTTTGTGGATATTGAACCATCCTTGCATCCCTGGAATAAATCCCACTTTATCAATGTGTATTTTTAAAAATGTATTACTAATTGTTTTGCTAATATTTTGTTGTAGATTTTTGTATCTATATTCATCAGAAATATTAGCCCATATTTTTCTTTTGTTGTAATGTTTTGTCTAGGTTTGGTAATACTAGGTTTGGCTTCATAAAATGGGTTTGGAAGTGTTCCATCCTCTTCTATTTGTGTTAAACGCCTTCCTTGTGTTAAACGGTTTTTAGGACTTCATCATACTTTATCAGTTGATTTTTAGCTATATATATTCATAATTTTAAAATATTGGCTCCAGAATTTGTAATATGCATTTTTATTTATTACAGTTTCCTTTGGTGGCACTGACTTATTTTATTAAAATATTGCATCCAAACATTTCTAACTAATAAAGCTTTCCACTCTGTCACCAGTCTGATTGTGGCTTGGGAGAATATGTCAAGGTTAGCTAAGTTCTCCAGTCTCCTTTGGCTTCTATACCTGGCTCCCCAGCTGCCTTTTTATGGTTTTCTCATTTGAGGTTCCCTCAGTTAAATCTCTGATTCACTGCTTGTCCAAACCAGGGCTGCAACTTCAGGCTAGCAAAGTTGCAATTTTCCCTTGTTTGTTTTCCTCCAACTTTGCCATGATAGTTGATAAAATCACAGATTTTCTTCCTATCTCCCAAGTTGATGCTACATGCCTCGGGCAGTAAAGCTGCCCTTTTTGAGGCCAGTCAGACACTGGTAACTCTATTGCTTTTGTCAAATGACCTGGGTGGGGGCTGAGAGGAAGAATGAAAGCAACCCTGGAAGAAAGACAGTGACTTTGGCTGTTTTTTTTTAATCTTTATTTACTCTTGAGAGAGACAGAATGTGAGCAGGGGAGGAGCAGAGAGAAAGGGAGACACAGAATCCAAAGCAGTCTTCAGGCCCCGAGCTGTCAACACAGAGCCTGACGTGGGGCTCGAATCCATGAACCGTGAGATCATGACCTGAACCGAAGTCGGAGGCTCAGCTGACTGAGCCACCCAGGTGCCCCTGACTCTGGCTGTTCTTAACTAAAGTTTGAATCATTTTTCTAGAATAAGATCTCAATTTATTGTCTGGTTTTGATTCATTTTCAGAGCCCAGACATAATTGTATTTGTTCAGTTTTATATTGTAATTTTTTGTGTGGAAAGGATTCACTGATCTTTTCACATTACTAAAGCTGTAAGTTCGTTACATATTTTCTTTTTAAAGGATAGTAATATGCTTTAAAAATTAATTTTAGGACCTTAAAAAGATGTTAATGGTTTTATTTTTCTGCTAGTAACATTGTCTTTGGGGAATAATTCTATAACTGTCACTTGGCTAGAATAAACTTAACATGAAATTTATTTCATGCCAAGGCCATACTGGTTCTCTTAGGTTGAAAATTAAGAATGCTAAAATTAAAAAGTTCTTAAAATATGTTTGAAGAAACAGACATTAGAACCCTCTAGCATATATGATACAGAGAGAGGTGCCAAATGTTTTCTTTTGATTATTCTCATTCGTCATTTAGGAGAAGTTTATCTAAATCCAGTTTAGACATCATAGAGTTGAGTGAACAGATAATATAAAGTAGTGTGAGACACTGCAAAGGAAGATTTGGCAATAATATCCAAGTACCTTAACTAAATAGTAAAATATTAATGATATACATATACATTAAATTTAAGCCTAATTCCTAGTGGGTCAAAATCAAAATTTTCCCAAACTGGGCTATATGATTTATGGGTCAGTGTTAAAAAGGAAAATGGGTGAAGGGGAGAGGGAGATACAAGCCCCCAGTCATGGAATAGCTAGAATAAAAGGAAGAGTGTAAGGAATACAGTCAGGGGTATAATAGGGATGCAATGGGACAGATGGTAGCTACATTTGTGATGAGCATAGCATAATATATAAACTTGTCAAATCACTAAGTTGTACATATGAAACTAATGTAATATTGTGTGTCAACCCTCTCATTTTCTTAAAAAGGTAAAACACTTGTGAAAATGACCTACTCAATAAAAAAGATTTATTCATTCATTTAGAAATGGGCAAATAAAATATATATCTCATTTTCTCTGCTATGGAAACACGATATAGTGAATGTAATTTGTAAAAGTACTCACACTGTCCTGAAGTGTTTGTGTGTGTGTGTGTGTGTGTGCGCTCGCACATGTATGTGTGTTTGTAGGACCAGATAGCACAGAATTGGATAATGAGGCAATCATTCACATTCCTTGTGGAAAAAGAGTTTTAAAAATAAAAACCATAATTTTATTTCTCATCCTCATTAGATTAATAAAAAAGTAGTGTTTTGAGTGACCCGTAGTGAGGTTTGAGAACCTGATGTTATCCAAAGGATAGCCTAAAAATTGCTATTTTTTCAATCTAAACATTACTTACTACCTCATATTATTATATGCTTTATTTTTATGTAAGAATATATCAACTCTTATAATCAGGGAAGTGATTTTTTTTAATGTTTATTTTTGAGAGAGAGAGAGAGAAAGAGTGAGCGAGCATGGGTAGGGGAGGGGCAGAGAGAGAGGGAGACACAGAATCCGAAGCACAGAGCTGTCAGCACAGAGCCTGTCATGGGCCTCGGACCCACAAACTGTGAGATCATGACCTGAGCCCAAGTGAAGAGTTGGATGCTCAAGGGACTGAGCAGCCAGGTGCCCCATAATATTAACATTTTAAAAGGAATTTCCTAGTGTTGTTGTAATGCATCTTCTGAATTTCTTTTATCATTTTTTAAAAATCAGTGCTGTCTTAGATTTCTTGAGAAGAATTCCTCTTAATTCATTTGTAAATGTGACTACTATAATTAGCCAAGATCCTTAAGTGCCTACCGAATAACCAGGAGTCTCTCAGGAGAGTGTGTACAGAGTTGGGTGAGGCAGCTTAGTGGGAATAGAGAAGGGGAGGCCTGGTCCTGTTTCAGTTCTTGGAGTTTAATACTTGTATGATCTAGTTGAGATAAAAGCATGCAACATGTAATGATATGATAAGACACCCATAACAAGTCTTTTGGGATGAAAAACATTTTCGGAAATTTCTTAAGGGCTGAATGTACTAAGAATATGAGTTTTTAGTGAGGAACAGAAGAGGTAGTGTTTCTTTTATGAAAAACTCAGATTTCACAGAGAAGGAGGCTCCTGTTGTCTGGTAAATTCGCTGGCCACCATCTGGCTCTGTTCATTAAAAGAGTAATCCAAGCAGAGGAACCTGCTGCTTGCAGCAAAAGTTGGAGCCTGGTGGGTTTTAGGTGCTTAGCAGGAGGTAAGCAGTCACATAACGTGTTCCCAGACACTCGAGGTCAAAGAGGGACATGTTTTGTCGATATTCTCTGGAAGATGCTCGCAGCCCTAGGGTCAGACTAATGCCCTTAGATGTTTTTGGTTTTCTTATAGAGGATCAAAATTTAAAAGAAGTTTGTGAAAGCACAGCTTTGATTGCAAGAGACAGAAGATCAATATGAAGCTTGATCTGATTTGAGGAATTTACAGTGTTCTCATTATAATTATTTTAAAATTTGTATGAGGGAACTTCATTTGGTTTCTTGGTAGAAGAAATTATATATATCTATATATCTCATATGTATATATAATAGGCTATATATACAAAATATATAATAGTGTATATAGATATATAAATGTATATGTGGTATACTGGAAACATGAAATTTTGAGTTAAATGATAATTCTGGTTTAATTTTTTAGTAACTCTGCACTTTAGATGTCGATAAATATCTCTGAACTTTAGCTTTCTACACCTCTGAAAGGTCTTATTTGATTCATAGAGTTGAGTGAAATCAAATGAGATATTTATGTAAAATATCCTATAAACGATGAAAGATATAAATGTTAGTCATCCCTAATACAACATAGAGAATTTTACTAGAGGCTTATAGAAAGTGGAATAAATGATCTATTACTGTTATTTTGACTCCAATATCACACTGTCTTGATGAGTATAGCTTTATAGTAAGTCTTCAAATTGGGAATTGTAAGTCCTCCAACTTTGTTGTTCTTTTTCAAAGCTATTTCACAAATCTGGTTTCTTTGCATTTCTATATAAACTTTATACCATTTGCCTATTTTTAAAAATGTTTAAATGAAGAAAATTGTTAGGACATAAAATCTAAATAGCAGGAGACAAAACCAAATTTTTAAGGTGATTAATAAAACAATTTCAAAGTAAATACTTGAAAAAATCAAATTTGGTGCTGTCTTTTGTTGGTAAGGGTATTCCATTAACTAAATCAATTTCTTAAACATTTATCATTAAGGAAAACTATTAAAGACCTCTAAAATTTCAACAGTAAAATTCTGATACAGGAATTGCTTTTATTTCTGACTCATTATTATTTTTTTTACCAACTTTGATTTTTTTTTTTTTTTTGAGAGAGAGAGAGACAGAGACAGAGAGTGAGTGAGCATGTGAGAGGGGCAGAGGGAGAGAGAGAGAGAGAGAGAGAGAGAATCCCAAGCAGGCTCCATGCTCAGCCAGGGCCAGAAGCAGGGCTCACTACAAGCAGGGCTCTATCTTAAGACCCTAAGATCATGACCTGAGCCAAAATCAAGAATCAAGTGCTTAACTGACTGAGGCACCCAGGCGCCCTTTTACCTACTTTGATTATGTAAAGTGTTTAGATTACAAATTATATTGCCTTGTTAACAGTTTATATACTGTAAAACCTTGGATTGCAAATAACTTGTTTTGCAAGTGTTCCACAAGACCAGCAAACATTTCTAATAAATTTTAACTTGGTAAACACATGATGTCTTGCAATATGAGTAGTACATGATGCCAAACAACTGAGCCAGTGGTTCTTCTCTCTTTCTTTCGCTGAGGGATTGTGGGTGATTGTCAATGCAGTGTCACTTTTCCACAAAATCCTCAAAAGGAAGCAAAAGCAAGTGTTATTGAATAGTTTCCCTGTTAAAGTTGCATGAAAAGAAAGATTCCATTGAGCCAATAGATAGCAGTGATTCTGTTAGTGATAGTGAAAGTCGTCCAACACAATAACCCTCCTCTCTCTTGTCTCCCTCATACCAGCCACCAAAGTTTTTAAAGGTAAATTCAGGTTGATTTATTTTTCTTTATATGCTGTATTATCTTTATTATTTTGTATTATATTACAGTATTGTAATCATTTTTATATGGATATTTTTGGGTTGTGGAATGAATCATCTGAGTTTTCATTAGTTTTTATGGGGAAATTTGCTTTGATATACAAGTGCTTTGAATTACAAGCATGTTTCCGGAACAAATTATGCTCACAAACCAACGTTTTACTGTATTTCACAATGAGCATGTTCATTTGATAACCTGATCTATTTAAAACCCCATAAATTCTTGGTACCAATGATTAGATTTTATATTTTTCATCATTGTATTTTAATCTATAAATACATTAATTTATATTTCTAAACAAAATTGGTATAGAAACTCTTGTGATAAAAAAAGGTAATTAAATTTGCAAAAGACTGTCCCATAGTCAGGTTTTTCCTGTTAGTAGTGAGTTTGATTCTTTTACATTTTAGTGAAAACCTCAACAAAAGCAAAAAGCAAAACAAACAAAAGAATATATCTTTTCCTACTTTTGCTTAATAAGTTTCCAATTGTTCATCTTTTAACAAAATTACATTATTTTGTAATTCAGGGTTCTTTTGGCATTCTTTGGCTTATAGATATGTAATTCCAATATTTGCTTCCATCATCATACCCCCTTCTTTGTGTTTCTCTGTGTGTCTGTGTCTCAAATCTCCCTCACCTTTCTCTTATAAGGACATCGATCATTAGATTTAGAACCCACCCTAAATCCAAGGTAATCTCATCTTGAGACCCTTAATTTAATTATCTGCAGAGACCCTTATTCCACATAAGTTCACATTCTGAGGCTGTGGATCGATCTTGAATTTTTGGGGGGCACTATTCAGTTCACCACAATAGATTCATATGGGACAGAAAACCTTAAGTCAGTTTTCACTAGTTGTTTTTCTCCCCCATATGTCATCCTATTTATTCCCCAAAAGAAAACAAGGCCAATTTGATTGCTTTGAGTTTAGTAGGATTCATCTGGCTATGTTTGTAGGTGGTGGGGTAACTGGATATTAACAAAGCATGTATCATACATGCTTTTTTTGTGTTTTACTCTAGAAGGCAGAATTGCTGGGCTGAGTCAGGGTCCCACTTGAGGGCTCTTTTGCCTTTTTTCCCTTTTAATTTCCAGACATAGCAGAGTTTGGTCATTGCTTTGATTTCCTGCAGGTTAGAAGGTAAAAGATCCACAAATTCTTTTTTTTTAAGTTTATTTATCTATTTTGAAAGAGAGAGAGAGAGAGAGAGAGCACACGAGCATCACCAGGGGAGGGGCAGAGAGAGAGGGAGACAGAGAGAATCCCAAACAGGTTCTGCACTGTTAGTGTAGAGCCCCATGAGGGCTCATGAACCTTGAGATCATGACCTGAGCTGAAACCAAGAGTTGAATGCTTAATTGACTGAGCCACCAGGCATCCCTAAGATCCACAAATATTGATTTGAACTGAGGGGAAATAGATGGTCCTACTTAGATAGCAAGGTATATACTGAAACCACATTCCAGAGGTTCTTACCCTGTCTCCATTAATAATCAAGGGATACTTTTTTTTTTTTAATTAACTGTTGTTCCTCATGTATGTCTCCCTGAAAAAATCCACAGGGAGGAGTGGTGAATGACAGAAGAGGTCTGGGCATTCTTAGCAGGCCTCTAGGCATAGTACCAACAAATAGCCCATCCAATTTCCACCTGTTAAACTTCATACCCATTCCCCCTTCAATGGCAACATGGAATAAATACTGCCCTTCATGGGATCATTTTTTTTTTTTTTCTGAGGAAGTATAGATAGGATAGGCATGTGTGGTTACAGAGCAGGTGAAGCTGTGGACACACATCCTAAGGAGGCTATTTTGTTGGCATTGTCAGAGACAGCCAACCTACAAACTTGCCTAAAATATATCATCCAGAATACATTTGGCTTAAAGCAACAAATGGGTGTAGTTAGATATCTGTTGTCAAATCCCAGTAATCCTCTGAGAAATAGTAGCTATGGCCATTAGGAAAGGGATTATGACACTCTTTAGAAAGTAAAAAGAACTAATAAATCTTATGTTACTATTATTATAACAGGATTTAAAAATTAATAGAAGAGCAAGACCTGAAAATATGATGTTTTGAAGACAAGGCATACAGGAAACAAAAGGAATATAGATTAGGGGGGCAAGAATTAAAGTGTGAGATTGTAAGTGAAAGAATAGGCCACAGGGGGATATTTTAGAGAATTTCAGTAAATATTTTGTTAGAAAAGTGAAAATGTAATAAGGAGGACTAAACATATTTAAATAAATGTCTCTCTCTCCCTGTTAATAATAAAAGCTATAGTTTCTTAGTGAATCTTGTTTAGAAGTGAATATTGAACCAATGGGTTTTTGATGGAAGATACTAACTTTTCTGAATATATAGATCCACAAAATATATTGAGTTGTTTTCTGGCTCTGATTTCTATGTTTTGAGGGTAGCAAAGAGTATTGAAAGTTTGTACAAAAAAAAGGGGGGGGGGGAAGCAGAGGTGGGTGCTTAAGAGCAGGTTGTAGGAAAGAAAAAAAATGGGAAACTCCAGCTTCATAGAACTGTCTACATGTTCCAGTTTGTATTTCAGGATTTATTTTGTAATATCACAGAGTTCTCCAGTGGAGCTTGATGTAAATTCAGCCCAAGATGAAAAAAGTATTAATGATGACAATTAACAAGGTCTAAAAAATGAGTCAGTGATATTTAGGAGAGGAATGAATGAAATAAAATAGAAATGAGGGAAAATATTCTCCAAATATAAAGCACCTTATTTTGTTGTATCCAAAACACTCAATGTTCAAAATAGGAGAGATGATCTGTGAGTCCGAATTATTCTCTGATTTTTATCCTTCATGCAGGTCTGATCTGGGAAGATAATATTAGAGAATACCCTCCAGTGAAACAAATAGCAAATCTTTCTGTTATAATATTTCCCACAAAAGCTATTAACTCTCTTTTATTCTGTTGTTCTATGTGTTGTTCTTCCTTTATCATTAGGGTGGAAAACCAGAAGCTCTCTTTGCAATTAACAATAATGATAATAATTTATAATTAATGTCAGCTGCATACTAATTGGGATGCAGTGTCAGGGCACGTTTCTGACTCTTGATCGTTCATGAAACAGAGAAAGCACTGATCTCAGTCTAAAATTCAAGTGAATCTCAAGAAATCTGTTTCTATGAAGAGGTAGGTGGAGCGAGTAATAGTACTACCTAGGTACTACCTAGTACTACCTAGTAACCTAGGTACTACCACCCAAGGTTACCACCTAGAACCTTCAACAGCCTTTTTGGACCTTGACGGGGGCTTTAGGAGGGCAATAGCCACCTTACTCCAGCCATCTTCCTTCATCTTTATCATGTCAATGAAAAGGAAGATAATGTTACTTTAGCTATTACTTACTCTTTCATTGATTATTTTAAAATTCTTTTAAAAAAACTACATTATTCTCTTTGTAATATTTCTTTATAGGAAGCAAATGTTTAGGTCCACATATTTCATAAGTGTCTTTATTATGTTATGTTATTATTATACTAAGTATGTTATTTTGACTTCTGAACTATAAACTGTATGTTTATGATTGCTCACTTTTTAAGTTTAGGTTGTTCACTTATGTTGTCACCCTTGATGTAAATTGCATCTGTTCTTTAAGACGCTTCTAGCATGTTGACATTATATAGTTTCTAAGTAAGGTAGAGACTACATCTCTTTTAAATGAGATCTGTCTTTCATTTATAAAGAAGGCTATACCAGAAATGCCCATCCTTGGACATATGCTATGTATAGAAGGAAGTAGATAGTAACAGTAAGGAAATGAACTGAAAGGCTCAGTGATTGAAGAAGATACATAATTGGTGAGGCTGGGAGGTTCCTTCTGAAGAGAGTCATTCTGTGACGTAGCAGCAACTGTGCTAGCTTTTCCTCTGGTCACAGTTTTGAGCTAAAAGTCATGGATCTATACGGAAAATGTAGATCACAGCCACTGAATGTCCACGAACAGTTTGTTACTGGCCTGTGGCAAGATAAATAGAGATATAGACAATAAATACTTAGAAAATTTTGTAGCAACATGACATTGTCATGACAATCAAGGTTGGCATTCAAGCTTGGATCAGTGGCTGTGTCTCATTGAATGGGTATAGACCAGTTTGCATGTTAGCAAACTCACATGTGTGAACTGTGTACCAGTCATGTGTAGTGACAGATTAGAAATAGTAATAAAAAAATATTAGCCCTTCCTCACAAATAGTTGGAAAACACTGATGTTGATGACACTGTCCCTGCCTTGCATGTCTTCTCTATTTCTATTAACCAAAACCTCACAAACATACCTGAATCCATCCACATGCAATTAAGTGGCTTGAAGAGCACCTCCCAAGGAACAAAGCCACAAGTTTTGTTGACAAATCAGTATGCAAATAGAGTCCTTAAGTGGTCATTGAATTACCAGAGGAGAAATGAGGACATCTGACTCACTGCTAAAAAAGAGAATGACAGTAATCTGGAAGAGAAGGATGAAGTTTATGCCTAAATATGAAATTTTATAAATGGCATTTAGATAATATTTAATAGCACAAAATACTTTGAAATTGGCACAGAAAGTGCCATACATGATTAATTCCAAAGTCTTGAAGCTAAAAGAGGCTGTGACATAGGTTTAACCTGGCTCTGCAGGGCTACTTAGTAAACAGGGCAATGTGGGGTAATTGATGCCAATTCTCAGGGCAGAGGTAATTTTTTTCCTTGTTTTCCAAGCTGCTTGACATTTTCCCTTCTAGCAAAAGGCACACTGTTGGAGATCCCATGAATTCACTGCAGACATTATTTACAGTAGCCACTTGGTTTGGTGACCTGAAATCAAGAATTTTTCTCTGACAAAAATGACACGAGAGAAACATATCACACCGAAAAATGGTTGAAACAAAGTTTTGATCCTCTTAGTAACTAAATTGGAAAAAATTGCTTCTCAAGTAAACCAAGAAAAACTTTGTGCTTCTCCAGGGCCTGCTTCATGGGTAAAGGTTGTGAATTGTACTTCTTGTACTTTATATTCATCTTTAAAAAAAATTATACTGCTAATGATTTATTAGGCATTTAATAAGTGCATCTTGAATAGATGGTGTGATCAATGTGTCATTAATATAGCAGAAAGAGCCCTGGGCCATAGTTTAAGGCCCAGGCTCAACATTGCCAGTTGCTGGTATTGTGACCTCAGGTAGTACTTAATCTCGTCTTCTTTGGTTTTGTCATTTATAAGAAGATGTAACAGTCTTTTTTTTTTTTAATGTTTATTTATTTTTGAGAAAAAGAAAGACAGACTGTGAGTGGGGGAGGGTCAGAGAGAGGGAGACACAGAATTAGAAGCAGGCTCCAGGCTCCTAGCTGTCAGCACAGAGCTGGATGCAGGGCTCAAACTCACACACTGGGAGGTTGTGACCTGAGCCAAAGTCAGATGTTCAACCCACTGAGCCACCCAGCACCCCCACACCCCCCCCCCCCCATATAACAGTCTTTTGCTTAACAGTGGATTGCTTGAAGTGTTAAGTTGCTTGATATTAATATGGTTTTTGAATTATAAAATATTATAAAATATCAAGGAATAAAAACATGGACATATGTTTTCACAATTTCCTAATGCCCCCTGAAACAATTAAGTTAAATCATTCCATTCCAAATGAACTAGAACTAAAATTGAATATAACTGATAAAAAATAGATACAAACCAAAGTAACAATGATTTTACATAACATTCACTAAACTTATTTATTTCAGGACTCAATTATTTTAGGAGTTTTTATTTTTATTTTTTGAGATAATTAGAGATCTTATAGCAGGATGCATCATCTTCTGATTTAATGATGTATGTCACAAAACATTCAGCATGAAAGAAATGAGAATAACTCATCTTTTCATCATAGTAGGATTAAATACAATGGACCCTCTTCAGTAGAGAAGCACCAATAAACAAACAAACAAACAAACAAACAAACAAACAAACAAAGAAATTTTGATAGCCCAGAATAAAATTCTTCTTAGTGTAAATATAGCCTCTATCACAAAAAGGAGTTGGGGATTAAAAGATAAACTTTAATGTTTACGAACTAGTGAGCTTCTCTAGGAAGAGACACTATTTAGCAAGTTTATAATGACAGTGCATAACTTTTTATAGAGTAATTTTCGCTAACAATTTGAACTTTGATATAGCTTACATAAGAAACCAGGAGAACTCGTGAAGTTGACAGTTTTAAAATGGCCATTTCCATTTCTAATCTTGTAGAACTCTAGCACTCCAAGGTAAGAGAGACATTTACATATGCTTAAGGTTAGCATGATGCTATTAGTCAAATTTAAAAGTAGAACTTTACACGTCACTAAGGAAGAACATCCAGAAATGCTATCTTCTAAATGTAATCATATTTTCATGTTCAAAGTCAAGATTTGCCTTCTGTGATTTCTGTGGAAATAAGATGGTTTGGGTAAAAAAAGAAACCCCCTACCTAGAAGTATAAAAGCTGTATGGTAGACAATGAAATGATTATAGGAAGTGGGAATGCTTTTATTTCTCTCACTATCTGTAACACTAAAATGAGCTCATTTTGAGCATATTCTTAAATTAGCATCTGCAATAACAGAAAAGGATAGTCTTTCCTAAAACAAAAGCTCTTGCTATGAAGAAACTTATGTAATAGGACAGCTCCTGCTTCAAGTGTTGAAAACAAGAGCTGTATTATTCCTTGGATTTGGGAATGGGGTATTCTTATTAGGTGAAGTTTTTGGTTAGCGAAATTTGAAACGTTGGGCAAGGAAGATTGCTTGTACATTTTTAATAGAAGAAAAGGAAGAGGGAAGGAAGAGAGAGAGATTGAGAAAGACCCATTTAGTTGAATATGATGAGGTTAAATTTCCAGAGGCTTCTGTTTGATAGTTGGTCTTATTCTCCAACAGACCCAGGTTCCTTGTCATATTACAAAGTCACTGCTTTTTGGTTTGTTCTTATTTTGTTGCTTCGGTAGTTCTCAAATACCTTTATTCTCAGAGTTTAAAAAAAAATATATAAGATGTATGGGAAAAAATGTGGATCAGGTCAGAAATGTGGAATAAGTCTATGAAAAAAATCTTGGTGCCATACAGAACCTAGAGGAATATTTATAAATGAATTTATTTGATTGTGTCATAAAGTTTTAATTTTCAGTTCTATTTTGAAGGATAGCAGGACCCAGACATTAAACAAAATAGAATCAAAGACATACTAAATTTCTCCTACAAAGATGTAGCAAGTCAATAAAAGTCTGAACTCAAATGAGATTGATCAGCCATTGTTCAGTGAAAAATGAAAACATCTCAAAGATCTAAAATAAATCCCGGAGACAAATGAACAAACAAAAATAAATTAAACTTTTGTTTTATGCCATAGTACAAAGCATTCAGAATCCATAGACAACTAAGATAATTGTTAAGAAAAACTTTGAAGCTTAATGAGGGTGAAAGAACTATGTATGAAGCAGAGATGACACAGTGGGGGGGAGGATTAGAGGTATTTTGGAATAATCTCTTGAGGTCTCATTAGTGTTTAAAGAGACAAAAATTCCTCTTAGTCTCCAAAATCATGTAACAGAGTTCGAAACAGCTTAACTGAATCTAAAATATGTTTTATCAAAGCTCTGATAGGGTTGTTTTCACTTTTATAGAAATATATTAAAAATGTTATGTGTATTTACCCAGACCCAAAGGAGCACATGCTATCTAATTGATTTTATCTGCTGAAAGGATGACATAAAGGACCTTACATTTCATGATTTTCTGACATGTCACAAATATTTTCCATATGGAATATATCATTACTGGTTTGTGCCCAAAGCGATCATCATAGCATATGCAGGTGCTTTAAGAAAGATTGCTAGGAATTCATCTTCAGGATAGGGTGGGGATCACTCAGTGCCTGGAGTTAGAAGCCTCAAGTTGCAAGGAAAGGCCATCTTCATCTGGTACCTGTACATAGACAGAAGCCATTCCTGAATTGGGAGAGGTTGATATTTTGAAGTTCCAACAGATACTGTCTGTAAACAGCACATGCGCACACACTTTGTTTTGGCTAATCCTTCCCCAGTATTTCTCCTTCTTTTAAATTGTAGTACTTTCTTTGTCGCTTTCTGAAGGGAGAGAATTCTTTTCTCAAATATATTATTTTTGGTGTAAGCCAGGAATATTTTCAGGAGTAGTCAGGAGGCAAAGATTAAAACTGGGCTCTCTGACAATTCTGGAATGGCTAGTCAAGCTATTAAATAGCAGCTCTTGGATCTTTGAAAATAATGTCTGTCTAAAGGGTTGTGTAAGAGAAATGCATGTTTTTTTCCCCTTCCTCAATGTTTCATATCATGTAAAGTTGCTATTAGAATCATACAACATTAATTTATGATGCTGTATTGAAATAGTGTGCTGGTTTTGTAAAAAAAAAAACCAAAAACCCACAGAGGACTGTTTGATTAACTGTATAAAATGAGAGTCAGAAGGAACAACAGTGAAATTTTATTTTTTGAGCACGTCTATTTTTTGTTTTTAGGTTTTGATATATACATCCACTAAAACTTTTTCAGTTTTATTAGTCTCTGCCTCAAGACTTCTGCATCTATTTTATTTTGGCTTAGATCTGTATTTAGAAAACAAGGAAAGTCTATTTCACTTTTTCTTTTTGGAGACAGAAAAATATTCAATATGTAATGTAAATATAATGAAAGATGAAAATCAGTTACTCATTTGTTTAGTATGGTCGTAAACTTGGTATAAAAGGTTTGATGATTCAAATATCTTAATACTCTATGTGGTCAAAAAAAGAATTATACAGGAGTTGGGGCACCTGGAGGGCTCAGTCAGTTAAGTGTCTGACTTCAGCTCAGGTCATGATCTCGCAGTTCATGGGTTCCAGCCCTGCATCAGGCTCTGTGCTGACAGCTCAGATCCTGGAGCCTGCTTGGGATCCTGTGTCTCCCCCTCTCTCTGTCCCTCCCCTGTTCATGCTCTGTCTGTCTGTCTCTCTCTCAAAAATAAACATTAAAAAAATTTAAAAAAAAGAATTGTACAGGAGCAACTCCCCCCGCCCTTTTTCTTTGCTTTTCCATTTTTTAAAATGTTTATTCTTGAGAGAGACAGAGAGAGAGAGAGAGAGAGAGACAGAGAGAGAGCAGGGGAGGGGCAGAGAGAGACAGAGACATAGAATCAGAAGCAGGCTCCACATTCTGAGCTGTCAGCACAGAGCCTGATTGATGCTGGGAATTGTTTTGACCAATAAAATGCAGCAGATATGATAATGTGTAACTTTCAGAGCTAGGCTTTAGGAGATCTTAGCTTCCACTTTTGCTGCTTGGAGCATTTCTTCTTGGATTCCAGTGTCCGTTCTCTGAGGAAGTCTAAGAAACCTTATGGATTGGTTCACATGGAGGAGAATGAAGGGTTTGGGATATGAGGAAAGTCACTTTGGCTTTTCTAGCTGCCCCAGGATGTTAGCCATGTTTAACCTACAGAACTGTGAAAAATATATACTGTTGTTTTAAGGCATTGAATTTTAGGGTGGTTTGTTATGTAGCAACCTGAAACAATTAGAAATATTTTTATGTCATCAAAAATTTTGTAAACATAATTGTGATGGCTTCAGAATATTGCATTAATATATACACTACAGTTTACCATTTCCCTACTGCTAGACATTTAAGGGGTACTCATTCTTCTCTCTTATAGATAAAACTATGAAATAATATTTTTATACATAAATATTAAGATTATTTTCTTGAGTTGGATGGCTGGAAAGCAAATTATTTCTTCAAATAATGTCAACTTGTAAGACCATCATTGAAGATTTCCAAGTTGTTCTCCCATAAACATTGAACACGTTGACATTGCCTTAAACTTAATGTTTAGAGTATCTCTTTCACTGTACCTTATCAATGCTGGAAACAGGCATTTAAGAAACAAAGTCATAAAAAAATAGAAATATTTTGCTAATTTTATAGGCAAAAATGATTTTTTGTTTTAAATTGCAGTTGTTTCTTAATGAGGTTAAAACTATTTATATATTTAATAGCTCCTTTCAATTTAATCAGTAAATTAATATCATTTGCTATTAAAATTGTAATACTAGTATTTCTCTCACTGATTTGTAAGGCTCTTTGTTTTTAAGGATGTTATTTTTTTTTTATTTTTCTGGCAAATATTTTTAAAGAGCTTATTGTTTGCCTTATAATTTTGTTTGTTGTGGTTTTATATTTATATAAGTTTAAAATTTTACCCTTATTTATCCACTCGCTTTTATGTGGATAAATTTCATTTTCCATTGTCTTTAAATTTAAGTGTTCTTTCTAGCACTGCATTTTAATCATTCAGGAAACTATGATTTATATTCCAAATGGTTGGATATTTTAAAATTTCTGCTCTTTCTCTTTTCCTTTTATTCCTTTTTTATTTTTGTATTTCCTTCAGGAACTTGTTCTATATCATTTGTGCTTTGTGGAATAAATTGAAGTTTTCCTTTTGGCCTAGTGATGATTTATTTTTGTAAACATTTGATTTATAGAAACATTTTCTATTTCTGAGGTTACAGAGTTCAGCATACTTAATGTAACCTTGTTATATGGTTCAATTCTTCTATGCCTTTATTTATTTTTTTATTGAATTGATTTGTCATAGATTGATAGTGGTGTGTTAAAATACCTCATGATTGCATAACTGTCATTTCTACTTTCATTTATAAGTTTTTACTTTATATACTTTGATGTCATGTTATTTAGTGCAAAACATTTGTGACTTTGTATCATTAATTCAACATTTATCAAGAGCTGGATATAAAAAGATAAGACATGGGGCATCTGGGTGGCTCAGTTGGTTAAGCATCGGACTCTGGATTTTGGCTTGGGTCATAATCTCATGGTTCGTGACTTCGAGCCCCACATCAGGCTCTGTGCTGACAGCACGGAGGCTGCTTGGGATTTTCTCTCTCTCTTTCTCTCTCTGCCTTTCCCTGCTCACTCTCTCTCTCTCAGAATCAATAAATAAAACATAAAAAAATAAAAGATAAGATGTGGTCACACCTTTTGAATAACTCACAAAGTAGTGGGTAAACACACCAGGAGACATGATGGCACTACAGTTAGGATTGCCAAGAGAGGTGAGGGGATGGGAAGAAACCTGTAGGGGGAGGATAGCAGGGTAACATTTAGTCACACAAGGTGACCCTCTGCCTTGTCGAATGATTTCATCTTGAATTCTACTTCATTTCATAACTGTGCCACTCTTTTATTTCCATTCTTTTGTAAGCTGCATGTAACTGGGTTTTCTTTTAAAATTCAATCTGAAAGCCCAACTTGCAGTAAAAGAAATACTGAGTTCATTTAACAAACATGTACTGAGTTCCCACAATGTGCCAAGTACTGGGCTAAACCTGGGGATAAAATGGCAAAGACATCAATGCTCAAGGAGCTTGCACTTCAGTGTAGGAGTGGCATGTAAGTAAATTGGCAAAGCAGTAATGAAACCACACTAGGGGTTCCTACCCTAGATATAATCTTGAGTGCTGAAAGATAAGTAGGACTTATCTGTTAGGAGATGGAGACAGAGCTGGGTGTTTCAGACAGAAAATAACATGTCCAATTGCCAAGAGTTGAGAGAGAACACGACCCATTCTAGGACATGTAAGTAGTTGAGTATGGGTGAAACACAAAGGCTGATGGGAGTATGGGAATTGAGAGAGAAGGAGCTAGAGACAGAAATGGTCACAACAGGGTATATCCTATAAGGCGGCTTGCTTTGTTCAGAAGATTCTCAAGAGCCATTTGAAGTTGTTGAGTGGTATGACTGGATCTGCTTTTGAGTGATCCCTTTGGTGAATTTAGAGGTTGGCACATTTCAGTAGGAGAGAATGATGGAGTGACAATCATGATGAACAAATTGGAATGATTCTAAAGATACCAAAAAGTAGAATCCTCAGGACTTAATGACTGATTGGATATGGGAGGGTAGAGAAAACTGTGTCAAGGCTAATACCAAACTTTTCACCACCTCTTCTGTCCCCCCAGTTTGAGAAACTGTAAGGGTGGTGGTGCCATTCATTGCCATGAGAAATACTAGAGGAGAAACTTATTTTGGGATTTTTGGGGAGGTTGAATTTGAGGCACTTGGAGAATATCTAAGTGGAATTGTCAAACAGGAAATTAGCTATAGGATCTGGAATATACGGTAGAGCTCTGGGATGGCACCACTGGGCTGACCAGTCAGCAACACAGAGGGTAGGGCTGAATCCTTGTCGGGGGGGGGGGGGGGGGGGGGGGGTGGGTAATAACCCAGGTACAGAAAGGAGAAAAAGAGCCAGGAATTCTAACCCACTAGTGATTTTGTCTTCCATCTTCTTACTTTATTTTATATTTCCTTTCTGGTTTATTTGTTTTTTCATTTTTTATATGGATATTTAACTTAATATACTTAGGGTGCATGGAATAGAAAATCATTCAAGTTATCTCAAGTATAAGAAGGGTTTTATTGGAATGGGGAAAAAAAAGGGGGATTCTTACCATAGAGGCAGTCCTCTGGAAAAGAAGATACCAAGGTACAGCTGGACCAGATAGAGACTGGACCTGGATTCTGGAGGTGTTTATAGACTCAAACAGTAGGAAATCTAGGATGGTCACTTGGATATTGCCATTAATGCGCCCAGTTACAATCAAGGTCTCTGCAATTCTGTGGATGTCTTATTGCTTCTCTTCCTTCTCTTAATTGACTTCCTCACTCTATTTTGTATCTTCTCTTCTCCCTAGTGGCTCTGATTACTCCTAGTTTCTGCTACTCTGTAACTCAACTTAGTTTTAATTTGTTTTAATGCAAAGCCCCTTTCAATGCATCTTCTCTGTTTTACTCACTGCTTCTAAATGCCTGAGTATTTCGGTAATTTCAAATTGCAATTCCAGAATTCAAGAGTCAGATCAATTAAGATTGTCCTCATTAGGGGCACCTGGGTGGCTCAGTCAGTTGGGTGTCCAACTGCGGCTCAGGTCATGATCTTGAAGTCCGTGGGTTTGAGCCCCACGTTGGGCTCTGTGTTGACAACTCAGAGCCTGGAGCCTGCTTCAGATTCTGTGTCTCCCTCTCTCTGCCCCTTCCCTGCTTGTGCTCTCTCTCTCTCTCAAAATGATAAATAAACATTAAAAAAAAAGATAGTCCTCATTAAAACAGAGCTTTTTTCGCTAGGATATCCACAGGGAACCAGATATTCTCATGCATTCATGGCCTATGCTATACTGGCTCAGTTTCCAATAACTTTTAAAATCTGTCACCGAATGCTCACTCCTGTGTTCATGACTTATTAGGGGATAGAGGAGAGAGAACATTAGGGCATGTGGAATGTCAGGGCATTTTACTGAAAACTTTTGGAAGGGTAGTGATATTGTGGATATAGGCTATATCAAAATTTGAACCTAAGGAAATTCTCAGAATATTTTATGTTACTATATTTATGGCTGTTCTATCTTATCTCATGTCTTCCCACTTATCCCCTCTGTCATCTCCATAACAACTCATATTCCATAATGAGCAGTGAGAGTCATTGGCCAAAGGGATAGGTTAGGAGGACTTGATGTTTGCTCTTTTAGGGGTCTTAGATTTATTTTTTTCTTCCATCTTCACATAAGCATTATTTTACCAATTTAGGCAGTTAAATTCATGATGTCTTCAACTACTCCAGACTACCTAGGATCTACCATAATATATTACTCTTTATATGCTAAAGACCTCAAATTGCTGAAATTTTGTATATCAAACAGTATCAAACTAAGTAATAGTCAAGAGGGCCTGAAAAGAACACCAAGGGAAAATGCAAGATCTAGTAAAGGGCATTATAAGGAAAAATAAAAGGAAGTCATTACAGAAATTAAGGAAGAAATAAAAAAATAGACATCCTGTGTTCATGGATTGAAAGACTTAATATTTAAGATGTCAATACTACCCACAATGATCTACAGATTCAGTGTAGTCCCTATTAAAATCCTAGCAATGTTTTTTTGCAGAAATAGAAAAATCTTATCATAAAGTCCATATGGAATCTCAAGGGACACTGACTAACCAAAACAATTTTGAAAAAGAAAAAAGTTGGAGATCTCACATTTCTAGATTTCAAAACTTACAAATCTACAGTAATCAAAACACTAAGGTCCTAGCATACCGATAGGCATATGGACCAATGAAATAAAATAGCGAGCCCAGAAACAAAACCTTGTATATATGGTCAAATGATTTTTGACAGGGCTGACAAAACTCTTCAATGGGGAAAGGACAGTCTTTTTGACAAATGATGCATGATCTAGAAATTCCGCCAATTGGTACACACTCAAAGGAATTAAAAGCAGGGACACAAACTGATTATTTGTACATCCATGTTCATAGCAGCATTATTTGTAATAAGCAAAATGTGGAAGCAAATTAAGTGCACCTCTTTGGATGAATGAATAACCAAATTGTGATAATACATACAATGGAATAGTATTTACCTTAAAAAGGAAGGAAATTCTGACACATGTTACAACCTGCATAAACCTTGAAGGCCTTATATTAAGTGAATTAAGCCAGTCACAAAAGGACACATACAGTAATAATTTCACTTATATGAAGTACTTAGATGTCGTAGACTCTAGGTCTAAAGTTCTCTTTTGGCCAGCAAAAGAGCAGACACAGGATTAAAGCAAGAGAGGCTAATGTCTGGGAAAAGACAAGAAATCCGGATAAGGGTCCTTGCCCCATATTTATTCAGATCAGAAAGCTTACAAACATGATGGGTGTGCACAAAAAGACATTAATTTGGGACATAATTGTGAACATTAATTTGGGACATGAAGGAAGGGGGGGTTTGAAGATATACAGTGTTTGGGGTTTGGGTCAATATAAAACAAAATCCTGGTGCTCGGCAGATAGTTAGAGAGTTGTTAACTGCAGACAGGAGGTGCTGTGTCTGTTTATCTTTGCTAACCTAGGAGATGAGACACATAGGGGGAATAACCTTAGGGTTAATAAGTCACCTTTTCTTTTGTTAACCATCTCTGCTCTGGGCTGCTTTGCCTGCAGTGCAGTGGTCCATAACCCAGTTCACCAATTTACCTAACCTGGCCCTATTCTCCGTGAAAGCAGCTTTTCTGCTATAGTACTAAATTGGGGGTGCTTCCACCCTGAACATCGAATCTTGTTTATTTCATATACCTATGTATTGGGCACCTTTGCACCATTTCTATTTTAGGCCTTTGTCTCTTCCTCTTTATTCTGGGGGCTCTGCATCCCCTCTCTATTTTGGGATGCGTTTGCACCTTCTTAGTCCTGGCACCTTTACGCCTCCCTATTCTCAGGGTGCCTTTGCACCCCTTATTATTCGGGTGCCAATCTGGTTTACCCAAACACAGGTGTGAGCATTTTATGGCTTTGTATTTCTTTATGCCTTGTTAACCCATTGGTGTAAGCCCCGGGGGTTCCTAAGCTTATCCCCCACACTTAGAGTAGTCAAATTCATATAGATAGAAAGTAGAATGGTGATTGCTAGGAGCCAGAAGGAAGAGGGGATTTAGAGGTTATTGTTTAAAGTGGATAGAGTTTCAGTTTTCCAAGATGAAAATTGTTCTGGAGATGGATGGTAGTGATGGTTGCACAACAGTGTGAAAATACTTAATGCTACTGACTTGTATGGTTAAGAATGGCTAAGATGATAAATTTTATATGTATTTTATCACAATTTTTAAAAAGTTATAAGACAAAGCTCAATGTCTTTTAGGTGTGGAGGAGGAACATTAGACCCATGGTTATGACACAGAGGACAAGGAAGAGCAGGAAATTAATTTTTTTTTGTGGCCATTCTGTATAGTTCACACCAAAAACCCATGGAGTATTAAACTTTTCCATTATTAAAATTAGCCCTTTTCAACAAATAACAGACAGTAACATGATTAGCTAAAAGGCAGGTCATGTCTTCTGCCAAGGGCTGCTCCTCACAGGATTTTTGGCAAGATATGTTACCTTAGGAAGGGAAGATGTGTGTATGTGTGTGTCAGGAACCATGATGGCTGTACTGTGGAGAGCAAGGCTTTTTGGAGGTGGAAGGGGTAGAAGATTAAGACATGTATTTTATTTTATTATTTTTATTTATATTAATTTATTTTTTAAATCTTTGTTTAATTTAAATTTTAGTTAATTAACATACAGTGCAATATTGGCTTCGGGAATAGAATTCAGTGATTCATCACTTACATACAACACCCAGTGCTCAACACACCAAGTGTCCTCCTTTGTACCAATCACCCATTCTAGCCCATCTGCCACCCACTTCCTTCCATCAACCCATATTTTGTTCTCTATCATTAAGAGTCTCTTGTGATTTGTTTGCCTCTCTTCTCTTCCCTCCACACCTAGAACAAAATGCGTTCAATATGGATACATTAAAAATATACATAGGTGAACATAGTAATAAGAAAAGGTTAATAATACACTCTTCACTGTCCAGAGAGCCTTCATTTTACATCCTTCCCCCCACTGACCTCAAAAGATCTTAGCATAAACTTCTAACTATAAAAAATGTAATACTATATTTTGACTATCTATATGAGAAAAAAAATCTGTAACATCAGTGTAATTGGTTTGTAGAATTCTACATGATTACATGATTACATTTTATGTAATAAGTCTCCATCTTTGGACCTCTTACTTACCTAATCATTCACTGGTAGCATGGTCTGCTTTGCATCTTAGAAAGATCATGCCAGTGGCTTTTGGTCAAATTTAACTCTGCCACTTCCTAACTCAGTTACTTTGGGTAAACCACTTAACTTCACTCAGCCTCATTTTCCTTGTTTAAAATCATCATCATGATCATCATCAAGCTATAATACTTACTAAAAGCTTACACGCTAAAATATAGGGCCAGGCACTTCAACATGCATTGTGTCATTTGAACTTCAAAGCACATGAAGTAAGTTCTACTATGATTACCATATGTCAGGTGAGGAAGCTGAGCTTAAGTTCTTACCCAAGCTCATATATCTAGTAAGAGGTAGAGTGGGGATAATACCTGCTACAGAGTTTCTGTGTGGACTGAATGGGAGAGTGTATGCAAATGTACTTTCAAAACAGATTCTCTGTGTAAACACTAAAATAACTCCTGGAGTTCTCACTAGAGAAACAAAATAGTGGCCTGAAGGTCTGGAATGTTTGTTTTTGTCTTCAGAATAAAAACTAAATTTCTGAAACACATTTTATCTCACTGCCTAGCTTAGATATAGGCAATAGCTTCCTGTGGTTTATGAGATTAAACATAGACAACTCACTGGGAATTCATAGTTCACCACTAAATAAATCTGACAATAACCTTTCTAACCCAACTCACCCTTACTTATTCTTTATGCCCCAGCCAAAATGGATTCCCTGTACTTTTCTGAACACACCAATCTTTTCTTCATTGTCTTTGTGTGTGCTTTTCTCTGTGTTTGGAATACTCTCTTCCAGTCTCTGTTGATATCATTTAAAATTTTCTCAAGTGCCATAGCTACTATGAAAATATTTCTAATGCCTACAAATGAATACAAACTTCCACTTTTGTTATCATAAATTGACATTTACCTCACTGTGCCTTTAATTGGGAATATTTGTGTCTTGATGTATAGGCTTCTAAGGTGTGGTGTCTGTGCGACCCTTTTTTGTACCTCTTTTAGAGCCTGAGATTTAAAAATTGGAGGAATGTCACTGTGAAGGTGTGTTTGTATTGTGTGTGAGTTGGGGAGTGCTGGGGAAGTGGATGGTCCATTTAGTTAATTTCTTTCAACCAGTACTTTAATTATTAAATGATCCATCTTATGAATTTTGACTTAAGAATATTATTTCTCTCTCCTAGAAAAATCAAAAGCAGAAAATACTGTCATTTTGATGTTATTAAAATTTAGTCCAGTTCAGCCCATCCAGTCCAACCCAGTCCAGCCAGGCCATCTGACTTGACTTTTCACTAATTATCTTACAATTTGTAACAATAAGGGCTCTGTGAGCGAGAAAACTTTTCAAAGTTTGCCTGTATCCTACAGTAATGAGTGGACAGAGGATGGGGTCATTACATTAGTACCACTTACAGCAGCAAGCTTCCTAATTAGTCACAGAGAATGCATATGCTTCATTCCTCTTTGGCCTATAATTTTGCTCAGGGACACACACACACACACACACACACAGACCTTTTTATCTTTTATCTGCATGTCTCAAAAAACCCTTCTTTAGGAGAATATGTTTCTGAATTTAATAATGTGGCATTTTTTTAAGGCCAGAGGAGATCATTGTAAAACAGTTTTATAGCTCTTAGTGGGAAAAGATAAAGATAAAGGAAGAAAAAAATTTCCCAAAGTGCACAGAATCAATGTAGGAAATAACATCATTAAGTAAAATTGTTAGTCTTGGCTCTCTTTACACCATGTAGATTTTTAAAAATATATTTGGTATACACATATACTAAAAATTATTTGTTGTTTATCTGAAATTAAAAATTAACTGGAAATTCTGTATTTTGTCTGACCACCCTAAGCCTGAGTGTTCTTGCAACATGGCAGTGTGATCTGAGAGAAGGAGAGAGCACACCCAAGACAGAAGCCACAGTTTTTTTTATAACTTGAAATGCCATCACTTCTGCTATGTTCTGTTGATTAGAAGTGAGTTAATAAGGGGGCGCTTGGGTGGCTCAGTCAGTTAAGCACCCGACTTCAGCTCAGGTCATGATCTCATGGTCTGTGAGTTTGAGCCCCACGTCAGGCTCTGTGCTGTCAGTTCAGAGCCTGGAGCCTTTTTTGGATTCTGTCTCCCTCTCTCTCTGCCCCTCCCCCACTCACACTCTATCTCTCAAAATATGAATAAACGTTAAAAAAATTTAAAAAATGAGTAAATAAGTCCAACTCACATACAAGAGGAAGGGAATAAATTCTTTCTCATGAGGGGAAGTATAAGCAAAATGGTGGATGTGCATTTAAGAACACAGCCATGGGAGAGCACACAAGGGAATGTAAGCACTGTGCTCTATTGCACTGGACATAGTGACTGGCCCAGTGGTGAGCACATGTCCTAAAATCTGCCACATCAGACTGTTTTCCTGGGACAGACATTGAAAAAGAGTAGTTGTGTTTCCACGGGGTTGGTTAACTTGGATTGTAGAAATCTGAACTGCTGTTGGCCATTTTCTTTTCCAACTGTAAGGAGGAAGCCCATCTATAGTTGAAAATGGACATGGCTAATACACAAAGGCAAACATAGTGTCAAAGTGGAACAAAAAAAGAGCAAGACCTCAGTCAGTATCATTTGATTTCCTGGAGATAGTTGTCCCTGAGCTTTGGAGTTTTGTATGTTAATACCAAGTCTTTTTTGGCCAAAGTCCATTTGAGTTAGGTTTCCGTCAAGAAGGTTGACTAGTATAGATACAATCTCTGCCAAAGAAGTTTATGGATCCACTGAGAACAGACATACTATTGTGGTTTGATAGGCTCTCTACAGTAAGTACTATAAGATATATATAAATAAAGTATTACAGCAGTGCAGAAGGTAGACACACCAATATGAACTATAGGAGACAAGGAAGACTTCATAGAGTAGTAGTGCTTGATTTGGCCCTTATAAGATCAGTAGTAGATTTGCAAGAGAAAAACATGACTTAGGGAGCTTCAAGTAGAAGAAATAGAAAAACCATGAAGAAGTGAATATATTCCTTCATGTTTGAGTAATGCAAATTGTTTCATGGTGACTATTGCATAGGGTGAGTAGAGTCACAAGAGGAAAGAAGTAGCAAGAGCTGAAAAGTATGGGGCAGATTAATACTTCATATGCTAAGCTTTCAGATATTACATCATAAGTGGTGGAGATCTTTCAAAGGTTTTAAGGAGGAGTGTAAAATGATTAGAAATGTATTTGAGAAGGCTAACTCTGGTGGCTATGAGGATGGTTTGAGGGGTAAGGAATGGAATCTGTGAGATCTGACAGGTAGCTGCTGGATTAGTGTGAATAGGGGATGAGCATGACATAGGCAAATGCAGTAATGGTGGGTATAGAGAAGAGTGGGCAGTGGGAGGTAGGAGAAGCAAGACTTGGTGACTGAGAATATGTGGGCAAGAAGAAGAAGACATATTTTGGGTAGGGCTAATATATTTATTTTGGTTGTGGTGAATTTGAGGTGTGGTGAATATCCTGACACCAAAGAATTATCACGTATGGAGAGAGTCTGTGGAACACATTTGGGGAGTACCTAATGGTAAATGGAGCTACTTCTAGTTCATTGAGTGGTCCATATTTTTGTTCTCTGCTCTGTAGAATTCTATAATCCAAATTAGAATTGGTGTTTCAGGGACTTTACATTGAAAACAAATGGTGATATTTGAAATATCTATTTTTAAAAATATTATGTTACCACTTTATACCTTTATAGTATTTTATGGATTTACAGAGTATTTTCACATGTGCTTTTTATTAAGTCATACCACAATCTGGTGAAATTGTTATAATTTTTATTTTTATAACTGAAGAAATTAGGTCTCCATGACTAAAAATACCTTTATCTCAGGTACCTGTGTCTCATTTGGCAAGAGTTTTGACGGAAAACCAAAGTTTTTAAACTATATATAATAACAACATTCACAAATATGTGAATTTTTATTGAAAATCACTATTTTCTATGCACTATTCTAGGCTCTGGGTTCACAGAGATATATCAAGCAGATTATTCTTCTTTGCTTTCAGACAACTACATATCTGTCTCTAGCTGGGTAGTCTCTTCTGAATCTTATCTTAAACTGCCTACTTAATATCTCACTTTGGATATCTCAAATTCAATGTACAAAAAAATTGAATATCATCTGCTAAACCCGATTTTATTTTCCCCATATATTCCCTACCCTGATAACTGGAACAATTATCGTCTACTCAGCCATCAAGTCCAGAAACTGGTAATTACTCTATAGTAATTATGCTTCCTCTCACTTCCCTTCACTTCTTATAGATTCTGCCTCCTTGATACCTCTTGAATATGACCATATTTGTTCCACTGCCAGTTTAGAACTTGTTTAATTCTCATATAGATCATTACAGTAGTTCTCTAATGTCTCTTTTTCTTTTCTCTATGTCTCCCCTTTTCTGTCACTTAAACCAACCTGAACACTGTTAAAATACAAGCTTGAACATGACACTCCCCTTTTGAAATGATCCAAAAACACTGCATAATTTCCTTTTTAAGTTTATTTATTTATTTTGAGAGAGAAAGAGAAAGAGAGAGAGAGTAGGGGAGGGGCAGAGAAAGAATCCCAAACAGCACAGATCCCAAGTCAGGGCTCCATTTCACGATCTGTGAGATCATGACCTGAGCTGAGATCACAAGTTGGAACCTCAGTCGACTGAGTGTATAAAAATACAGGATAAAGGACCACATTAATAAATCACCTTATTTACCTCCTATGCTGTTGCAAAATTAGTACCAACTGGGGAACTAAAGGGTTACAAAATGAATCTTAAGCTCTTTGAGCTTAAATATAATATAGTAAAGGACATTTTACTTTATACTTTCACAGCAAAAATTTTTGTTGTCATTGAGAATTATAGTCATAACAAATAGTTTTAATATTCTTTATTATAATTTTTAAATAGTTTTTAATCTGTACCAAATTAGAAATAAATCTGCATAGCCTTATTAGATTCTTAGGATTATTAGTAGGGTTGCAAGAAGTTTATTTCTGAGTTACGACTTTTTTTGGTGAGGTGAGCAAAATAAAATCTCTACTCATAGTCATCTTTACCAGAGTTGCAGTGAATGGCATGTAAATTATATATTTATAAACCACGTGTGGGAGAGCCAAGGAAATGAAAATGGGAGGACAACTGGGGAAATATAAACTAAAAATGGAGAACTTTTGATATGCCAGAATCCAGAATTTTGCCAGATAAATGTACTTACTGAATCTTTATGTAAAATAAACAAGAATAATTTTAAGTGAAAACTTTTTATGTATATGTCAGTAAATAACTCAGCCATCATTGGAAAAATGCATATAGATATATTTTCTCATTAAAAAATGGAAAATGATGGGCACCTGGGTAGCTCAGTTGGTTGAGCATCTGACTCTTGATTTTGGTCCAGGTCAAGATCCAAGGGTCGTGGGATCGAGCCCTGTGTTGGGCTTTGTGCTGAGCAAGAAGCCTGTTTAAGATTTTCTTTCTTTCCCTCTGCCCCTACCCTCTGCTTGTGCACATACGTGCTCTCTCTCTCTCTCTCTCAAATAAAAAAAAAATTAAAAAAAGGAAAATTACAATGATGTGAATGGATCAAGAAAGTATAATACTAAGTGAAACAAGACAATCATAGAAAGACAAATACCATGATTTTACTTATATGTGGAATTTAAGAAAGAAAACAGATGAGCAAAGGAAAAGAGAGGGAGAGAGAGACCGAGAGAGAGAGAGAGAGAGAAAACTAAGAAATGGAATCTTAGCTATAGCAAACAAATTGATGGTTACCAGAGGGGAGGTCGGTGGGAACATGGGTAAAATTGGTGATGGGGATTTAAGGAGTGCACTTGTGATGAGCACTGAATAACGTACAGAATTGTTGAATCACTATATTGTACACCTTAAACTAATCTAACACTGTATGTTAACTACGCTGAAATTAAAATGTGTAAAAAAAATTTTTAAAGGAAAATGTACTGATCCCATTTTTATATTTTATTTTATTTTGTTTTGTTTTATTTTATTTTATTTTTGAGTTTATTTATTTATTTTTGAGAGAGAGAGAGAGAGAGAGAGAGAGAGAGAGAGAGAGAGAACAAGCAAGGGAAGAGCAGAAAGAGAGAGAGAGGGAGACACAGAATCCAAAGTAAGCTCCAGGCTCTGAGCTGTTAGTGCAGAGCCCAACGTGGGGCTCAAACCCACCTGCAAACTGGGAGATCATGACCTGAGCCAAAGTCCGATGCTTAACCAACTGATCCACCCAGGGCCCCTAATGATACCATTTTTAAAAGACCCCCTTGAGAGGAAAAAGAGCAATAATGTAACATTAATAGTGTTTGGATTTCTAGAAAAAATAAGTGAATAAATTAAAAAAATAAATATGATTTTACTTGGGAAAATGAGAAATTATTGATGTCTTTGTCAATAAGTGGAACCCAAACAGTATTGCTATTGCTTCATCTAAGAGAGCAATGTATTAGAAATCAGCTGGCTCACAATTCTAGGTGGATCACATTTGTCAAGGATTGGTATAAAAAAGCTAGGCATAAAATAGTTACTGTTGATATTAATAGCAAATTGTGGTCTATTAAGAGCGAATCACAAATAAAATTTTATCCTAGGAAACTCAGAAGAAATAGGGAAATTTAATGTTTTAAGATAAGACATAAAGTGATAATTTGAATTCAGACAATGAGCGTTCATATCTACTGGGATCGTCATTTGACACTTCTTAACAACCTGTGCCCTAATTTTCTATTTACCTGGGCAATTAAATTCATGTGATACTTTAAATACTGACTGTGTCTTAAAAACAATATGCAGGATGTTATTAGTCATTTATAAGAAGTATTGTATCCTATAAAAAAATTCATGACAAGTTAAAATTTCGGAAAGTAAATACTCATTGTTTTATCATTGATAATATAGTCACACATGAGAGTGCAGAAGATGAAAAATCAGATCATGTTTTATTAAAAATTTTGGGGGTCTTTACATTTAAATATTTGGAGATGACAAACTGTTAATATACTCTTCTTCAACTTCTCTCACTTATGACTATGACAGGCATCATGAGTCGATCATAATGCTCTTTTCACTGGGTCGGTACTGAGCTTCACAATTCCCCCCCAGGATTCAAGGCATCATTGCCAAACAACTGGATTTGGTACTTGAGATGAAGCTTCTTTGCCATCCTGAGATAGGCATCCCTTTTTGGCAAAGGAAATTGAAGATGAGTTGGCCCAAATCATATCACAACTCTGTAACTGCAACCCAGATTAGCTCCCTGTTAGTCTACCAAGTCCATTATTTTATATTACATTATATATAATATAATATAATATAATATAATATAATATAATATAATACTGGTTTATATTATGTTATTTTACTGTATTTACTTCTTAAAGGGGTTGAATTCTACATAGAATTCTACATATAGCATTCATTCAATAAATATTTTTGAATGACAGGCTCAATTCTAAGCATAAAGTCACTTTTATTAGAGACTGATGAAGCATAATTGTGAATGTGGAAATCATTAAATGTATGTACTTC